>NW_028241934.1:600000-892197 GCF_964263255.1 Lissotriton vulgaris | reverse complement strand
ATTGTCTACATGCTTGAGGTGTTACACAGTTCTTAACTATATTTAATAGGGCTTTGGATGAGTTAGAGGACTGGTCAATTTGATTCATGATAAAAGTGCGCCTAGCCGTTTTTATATTATGATGATAGCTGGACAGAGCTAGTTTATACATCTGTCTGTTCAGCGGATCTTTGCTAAGTCTCCATCGTCTCTTTAATACCTAGTACTTTGCAACCGCCTCCAACAGGAAGTTGTTGTTATCGTCAGTGAACATTTCAGCCACCCAATTTAACAATGGAAAAGAACACACATGTTCTTCAACAGCCGGAGCCTCTAGCACCATCAGAGGACAACTCGGGTGTTCTTCGAGATAACTGCATGCCAGAAAGTCATGGGCTGCAGTCCATATGTTCCAATTGCCTAGGACTCCATGAGCTGCTGCGCAGGCCATAATCCCGACTCCAGAACAATCTAGTTCATGAGCAAGTAAGGAACTCATTAGTAGATCATAATACGGGTTAGGAAACACCGTGTTGCAGAGACACAAATCCAGAGCCCATTCAAATCTGCAATCCAAGCAGTGGAAAACTGGCTGCACGCATGTAAAATACGAAAACCAGAAAGATAAACAATACACCAAACTCAGAGTCGCCAGAGGTAGCGAGCCATAGTATTCAAGCATCTGGTTACAAAGTTGGAGCAGCCAGGGCAGACCCTCGTGGGGCACAGAATGTGCAACCATTTTGGAGTAAGCAAATTAACAGCAGTACACCGGCACCCATGGTGAGAATTAACAAGAAACCCCCAAAGAGGCTGGAAAAAATTGAATGAAAAAATGCCAGTATTACACCGAATATCGTTTGAAATGAGGTTACAAGGCCAGAACCTACTACTTTAAAAAAGTGTGCCAAGCCCGTGGTCGAGGAGGCATTAAAGATAGTGTGAATCAACGCCCCAAAATGCAGGGGGAGATCTGTGTTTAGTAAGGCATGTACCTCAGTATGAGTATTAGCCACGTGAAGGACGAATGTTTCATGCGCAAATGTAAGGGCAACTTCTTTTTGAGATAAAAGAGCCCTTATTCAACTCATCTTGTTGAACTCTGCTTTCAAGGTCAGAATGGAAGGCCAGATGGATGCATTGAGCTTCCCATGCGGAGGAGGAAACAGGACATTCTTACAGCAGACCTCACGTTGGGAAACAGTCACTATGTATGGAATCCCTGCCAGCATACCACAGCAATCTTATTACTTAATAGTAAATAACTACCGTTTGCTAATAACCTGAAAGTAGGTGTAATAACCAGGGCGGGTGTACCTTTTAAAATACAGGTCAAATTCGGGGCGTCTGTATTGCAGGAACCGTGCAATTGTAAATTCCTGCAGACCAATGAGTGATCGGGGTGGAAGTACAATCTTCTCCTTTTAAATAAACATCTTTTCTCCCCCTCAGACACCTATAGGTGAAAGGAAGGGCCACACCTCATGGAGATATGCGCTACCCACTGGTTCATACCTGCCTATGGCGTAATGTTTCATGCTAGCCTCAAATTTAAACAGAGGGAAAGGTAGCGTTGCGTTATTAACCCATGAATAAGCCAAACTGCAGAATTTGTCTTGGCCACTGAAAATGGTATGGGTTCTAACTGTTCAATATGCAAAAGTGAATATGTGGCATCTTTCATTGAAAACATTGTTGTTTAACAGTCAGATTAAATGGTAAAAACAGTGAAGAAGTGTTCATATAGTCCCAAGGCACCTTCCCAGCCTTCAATGTTTGTAAAGTCCATGCAAACTGCATAATAGAACGCAATTGATTTTGACCATGGTACAAAACTGAGACTTCATCTTGCACAATATCAACAACAGAAGTCATATTATTATCTAATGTGTAAATTTGGGAAGAAAGTGTACTAATGCTATTATCTACAACTGCAAGCACTTTTTCTAAATTAGTTTGATCAATAGCACGTAGCCTAGAAGCAGCTTCAATTTGGGACAGCTTCCAATCTTCGTTGTAAACTGCATAAATCCATCTTTTGGACCTGCCTGTTGCAGGACCTTTTACAAAGTCATTCAAGAAACGGCTTCAGTCAATTTCGACAAATGAAGTTTAACTGACACTAAGGTGGAGTGTTTGAGCCAGGACTGACATAGCTTGCCTACAGAATAGGTAGTGATAGAATGGTCATTCTCAAAATGGGGGTCCACCCGCACTTGTGTATAGCCTGGGGCCGAACCCAGAAAACGTTGCTGGCATGAATCTGCACTTTTTTGCCATAATAACCAGACTTTGGGATCCAAACTGGAAATGATAAAGGACGAATTATGTAACAGAGTCTGTAAATCACTAAGGGACTTACTGGTGTGATATTCCAATTGGAGTATTCTCCCAAATCAGGAATAGAGGGAGCATTTAATTTTTTAGACATAGCCAATCCAATGCAGGTGGTTTGTGAAATAGTCAAATTCAGAAATAACATATGGTTTGGGATGAGACATGCACGATGCAAAGCCTCAGTGCCTTGCACTTGCCAATTTTTATAACCCCAAACAGATTTAAGGTCAATAGTATCTTTCCACAGCTCATAGCCCCTACTGCCAATTGCTCAATAAAGGACTTTGAATACAATAGTTTTGTGTGGGTGAGTCTAACCTTGGAAGAATACTTCTCAGTCACCTTAAAATAAAATGCATCTGGATTTGATTGATTAAAATCAGTAAAGTAAGAAAATATTTTCAAAAGCGTCTTGGAGCTGCCTTCAACTGGAGCGGGATAATTTTCCCATTGTGTGTAATTAACCATATTTCTAAATGTGTTTGCTTTGTGCAGAAAATGATTGCCATAGTGTTGGTAACAGAACAAATCAGCATAATTAGCAGAATCTAAGTACAAATCTTCAGCATCAAAGGCAGCATAATATTTCAAATCAGAAAACAGAGCCTCTACGGCTTGGACTCCCCAATCATCAGAGCGAATATTTTGTTTGATCAGATCCCCCATTGAAACACGAAGTACCTTAGGGACATTAATAACCTCTGTGGGACTGTGTATTTGAAATTTCACAGCATCCCATACAATCCCATCTAAGACAGACCAAGCAGTGATATTCATAAAAGTCTGGTCCCTCTTAATTCTGTGTGATGAGGAGTGGGGTGCCAAAGTTCCATCAATTAGTCTAATTGTAGTTCTTTCTTTAACATAGTGTCCATTAAAAAGACGGAAAAAATAAACCACAAATCCAATGGACATGAATAAAACAATCGAAAAAAGCACTAGCCAAATGTAAGTCCATGGAGGAATTAAAAAATGTTTTTTAAACCATACAGCAAAAATTGAAACTTTTGAAGGAGACTTTGGTGTGGTAGAGTTAGTGTCAAATGAAAAACTTGATTGATTCGCCACACAGGTCTCTAAATCGGGCATGGATAAATCCGTGGGATATGTGTACTCAATAACATCAAGAGGATCAGCAGCTGGAGGATTCAATAAAGGATTTGTAACTGTAGTCATTTCGATGGCAACATCAGGTCTGGCAGCAGGTGTCGGAGCCAAAACAGAGTTTCGCAGCATAGCTGGACAAGAGACCGCAGGTGTCATACTAAGAAGAATCGGCCACTCTGTGTAGTTTGACCTTGTCAATAGAGATGTACCTGTTTTCCTTTTGACCAGGAAGTGGAGGTAAAATGACTGTTCTTGTACCTTGCGCGCCAAGCACAGGAACTGGAGCACAATATGAGGGGCCAAATTCCTTCTTGTTCTCAATCTTCTTTCGGACCAGTTCACCCACTCGGGGTAGCCAGTCAACTACCGGAATCTGCAAAGCAGCATCAGATGTGGAGGGCAAATGTTCCTTTTTAAGACTGTCTCTGGTCTTTTGTAGGGTCTGTAAAACAGTAGAATGTTCATCTACGTCAAAGGATGCGGCAGACGACGCCATGTCTAGACCCTCAAGGTCCGTAACAAACATTTTGATGCCAAAAAGCATTTTGTATGGGGTCCGCCCACCTAGAGAGCTTCTAGGGAGAACATTTAGTGCACGTTGAGCACTACTGAGGTGGGCTAGCCAGTTCCGGCCTGTACCCTCAGGCCGAAATGTTGCCCTCAGGCCGAAATGGAGTCGAAAATTTCACTTGAACCCACAATGAATGCATGGCATCCTTGTATGCCTTAGAAGCAAATGATGGACCCTGGTCCGAGTGGAAGGTACCACATGCAAAAATTCCCACAAAGACACGCAAATTCCTTACGACAGTTCGAGAATCAGCACTCCTTTGGGGCCACACCCACACAAAGCGCGTGCAAGAGTCAACTGCTACTAAGATGTACTTATACGCAGTATCAGAGGAGAAAAGACCGCAGTGATCTAAATAAACATATGCAAGTGGTTTATTAGATGTGTACTACTGTGTCTGGGCCGGGCATGCAGCACTAGAAGGTTTAATCTGCTGGCAAATGTCATAATGAAGGACATAATCACGTGTCTGTTTATACAATCCCCGCCACCAGTAACGCTGCTGTAGGAGAGCTACAGTAGCCGACACGCCGGCATGCGCTGAGGCCATGCCCTCGTGAGCTGCTGTGATCCAAGTCTGTCTGCGGTCCACGTTGGGAATCAACCTGTCACCAACGTCGTTAATTCTCCCTTCTCTGTTGCGGCAATAGCTGCCAAGATGTCATCATCAAGCTTATTTTTGGAACGGGTAACTGCTGCTACTGAGTATGCTACAACTGCTGTCTTGGCCGCTTCGTCTGCAAGGCTGTTGCCAACAGCGTGAACTCCGACACGCTGGTGACCAAGAGTGTGAATTACAAACACGAGTGGGAGCCGTTCTTTAAGTTCAGCCACTCGAACCCAGATCATTTTATGTTTTATTGTGCGACCTTTGGAGTCACGATAGTCATTTTGAGTCCAAAAGAATAAATTGTCATTGTATGATTGAACACAGTAGTAAGAGTCACCTACGATAAGAGTAGTCACACTAGGATCTGCGTACTCCAATGCAAGCATCAGAGCACAAAGCTCTGCCAATTGGGCAGTACAGTCCCCTAATGTCTGTGTATGCCCTACATCGGACTTGAATTCACCATCCACCTGAGTACCAACCACTATTGCGCAGGCCGAATAATAGGCGTGTCTTGAATCCGTAGCCGGTTGCGCTGAACTATCAGTGTAAATGATACAATGGAAATCCTCTAATAGCCGCATGTTCAGAGGAGCAGGATGAACGAATTCACACTGCAAAAACTCTTGAGTTTACAGAGAGGAATCAAAAATGAACGTGGCATCTGGAGACGTCAAGGACATGGCCCATTGTATCCACCAAGGGTGCAAAGCCTTTGAATTTGGTACACTGGCCTTTGTCACTGCCTGCAAGGCGGGGTACGGAGTAACAACCAAAATGTGTTTTCCCTGCGACAGTGCATGTTCTTTGAGAATCGCCATTTGCACTGCTGTCAAAACTTTTTCCACAGTGGAAAACCGCAACTCAGCCAAAGTGTACAAGTGTGACTTGTAAGCGATAGGGACTGTGTCACCCTCATTAAAAGTCAGGTATGTGAAGCCCACCGCCCCAGGTACGATTCTTATTACCAGGTTGGTGTGGTTATCACGAGTCAACAAGAATTTAGATTCTAGAAGAGCAGCCTGCATAGATTTCAAGATGGCTGAATGAGCAGGCACCCAGCAAGATTTGGAGAAAGTAAGTTGTACCAAAGGGTAAATAGGCTTTATATGCTGGGCATAATCGGGAATGTGAGTACGCCCGAAATTCAAAAAAAACCTGTAAAGACTGTAGTTTTTTCAGTGTTGCCAAAGGGCGCAGCTGTGCGCATTCTCCAGGAAGTGAGGAGCCAAATCTCGACCTTCATTGTTGAGCTCGTAGCCCAGGAACAACACTGTGCACTCTGCAATGTGTGATTTGGCAAAGTTGAATTTATAGCCAAAGTCCGCAAAATTGCAAATTATGCAGTCAACACGACACAGATGCAGCCATAATTCGTTGTCTGTGAGATAAATGGCATCCACATACGAACATGCATCTGCGTCAAGTTCCTCCAAAAGAGAGACTATGCGGGCGGCAAAGACGCCTGGACTGTTTTCATAGCCCATAGCCAAACATCGGAATTGGCGTTGTTTGCGCCACTGGTAAAAGCTGTCCATTGACTACTAACAGAGGACAGATTGTGGGCAAAAAATCCATTGGATATGTCAAGTGTGGTTTTAAACCTTTTGCGCACAAGACTATCCACAAGAGCAGAACTGTGAGTATTTTGTACCGTACACATACGACAATGAGAGTTCAGGTGGCGGTAATACAATACCAAATGGTATAAGCCATCAGGCTTAGTCACAGTAAAAAGAGGGTTATTCATCGGAGATGCACATATTTCGATTACACCTTAATATTACAATTGCTCAAGGATTTTTGCTACGGGAGCTCTCGCCTCATGTCGCATGGGGTATTGGGGTTGAGGATGTGGCATTGACTGCAATGGTATCTCATCTCTGGGGGATAACTTCTTCCATCCACAGTGAGTACGGTACAAAGCTGGTGCAAGCACCTTACCCCAATCTTCTGCAAAACACATGACCTGCTTCACCGGCACTGTGTGCACGAAACTAGGGAGGATTACCTCCTCCCCTTGCGGAGCTGCTAAAACAAAAGGTGGGGGCCAGTCGACCTCCACCAACAAAATGTCATAGGTAGTGGTTAGATTTTTCCAAAATACCCCTTTTATGGTACGCTGTATGTCACCTTCAATTAAAAGGACAATTTCAAAAAGTCTTTCAGGCGGAGCCACTCTAGTGTCAGCTGTCTCAACTACAACGAAAGTATCAGTCGCTGTCACCTTCAGTAGTGGACGTAGCGCCTCTCGAACTATGGTAATCTCCACCACGCTGTTCAACAGCATCAGCGCCCATTTCAAGTTCCGAACCTGTGTTCTCACTATCCTAGGCATATCTCGCTGTTAAAGCAGCAACTTTCTTTTTCTGAAACTGGGGCCTCTGACGTGGAGAGTCGTCCTGCTTGCCTTTACCGTCTGTCTTGCGGGGTGGATCCTGCTTCACACCGCTCCCCCTGCCGCCGTCTCCTCCACCGGTGGGTGGGACCGATGAGTCCTGCAAAGAGTGAAGAGAACATTGATCAGGAACCTGAAAACAATCAGGTGACTTAATCGTAACACGGTCACGCAATTCATAAGTGCGCTCAGTAGACACAGGTATTTGCGATGCGGGACAGGACCCCTGTTTCTGTTGCTGTTTTCCCTGTTTTCTATTCTTATTCCAATTCTGTTTTGGAACGGAGGGGCGATCATCTTTGTCAGATTTCGCCGCCTTTTGCGCTGCTTTGGTAAAAGGCTTAACACCCAAACTATAACGGCCAATAGTTTTATAAGCCACTGTAATAATTTTCGGCAACTGACTGGGTTTCTCTGCTTTGTGGACATCGCTCAAAGCATTAGACAACTGTCAACTTACCGCTGCTCCCTTAACATTAGCAAGGACGAGATCAGAAAACTACATTAAACACTCCAACAAGTCTCATCCCCAATTCAACAGCCGCCTCCGGCCCGTGCTCATCTTGAACACGCGTAATAATGGAGGGTAGGACAGCCATAGACTGTGTACTGAAGCATCTCGTACAGACTGCCGCAAAAATCATACACCATGTGGTACAGTCAGTCACTTCAGGCACTAAGTCTTTCTGCAAACTAATTGTAAGAATCCTGTGTTTCTCCACAGGAGTTGTATTAGGAAATACTGCCTCCAGTTGGTCAAATTTCTCGGCAAGCCAAAAAGGCATTTCATCCTTATCTTGGGGACGCTTGCCCATAACCGCATTAACCATAACGGGACTAAGCTTCAACCCGTTCGGCCCAACTGGATGCGTCGCAACACCAGGGGCCCCAACCTGCATGTTGCGGGAAATGTAATGAACCAAAGCCCTAATAACCGCTACAACACAAGGTATAAAGGGGCCTCAATTCAATTAAGGGACATTGCACGGCAGTGTGAGAAGTATGAAACAAATTGGTATTTGCATCAGCAAGAAACATAACCCACCAGTAGAAAAGCTCAAACGGGTAAGCCCCGTCAGCACTTACAACAAAAACGACTGCCATGCCTTCCAAGGAGACGTTATAAGCCTGTAAATTATTGCGTACCGCCATCCTACTATGGTGCAGGATGTCAACGGTCGCCATTATGACACAGAAAGAAAAAAGAACAATGCAAAAAAAATATAGCACAACTGTGTAGTAATCCAATAGAAACCGTTTTTAAATTATCAAGCTTGAAAAGACATATTTTCCTATAGGTAGGTAAATCCGTCACCACTATCAACCGGAAACAATAGTGAGGGGGTTGTGGACTGAAATAAGCACTACTCGAGAGTCTCAAAATAAGACAACATTAGGTGCGCCATATCGCAGGGATTCTGCTCCTACACAGAACTGTGCACAGAGACCCAGGACCTCAGTGAATTGTGGTGTACCAAAAAACTCACCTCAGTGCCTAGAAACCCTAACCATCTAGCATCAGTGTCACATTATCTCTTCGTCCTATAGGAGAGGAACCAATGATTAGGCAACCTAGAACATGCGACTTAGTTTATACTCAGGAATGGTGGGAAGCAAGAACACTCTTTTGTCATACCAGTCCACAACAGGAGTAAAAAGAGACACGGGCAAAGTTAAAATATTTATTTTAACGACGTGCTCTAAGATGCAGTATCTTTGCTAACATAAGCAGACATAGGATTAGAAATAATATGATCAACATTGTTACAATTCCATAAAACACAAAAGGAGAAATCATATTACAATGATGGTGAAAACAGGCACTATAGCGCCTAGTATATCACCCTCCCTACCCAGGAACTATGTTTTTATAAAATATAGAAGGTCTCTTAGGTTTGTTTGGGGGACCCCATACCTCCAAGATAAGCAGGTGTGAATCACATCAGGATCTGCAAAAGCTCTCTGTCTCACTGGAAAAACGGGCTTCTTCCAAGTGCCTGAAATCACGCTTACAGTGCATTATTAAAGGCGCCAGAATCACGTTGGCTTGCAGCTGCATATATGTTATGGCTAAAACGTGAGCCGATAAGCCCGAACAGCAGCTACCTTGTTATGATAACCTTGGCGGCTTTAGCACTCAGTGTGCAGACTAGAGTCACGATGTAAGTCTAGGGATGCTGAAAACAAGCCATTCTCAGGTGAAGCATTTCACGCAGCCTAACTTACAATAACAGTTATATGCAGTGTTGTGTGCAAAAGCAGCAAAAAGGTAAAATGGCGTTTAAACTTCTAATAAGCCTATGTTAACATAGCAGTGTGAGTAACAAAGCCCAGCCCTCACTACAGAACTATTGCAAAGAGTGGATTTCGATCTCGCTTTATTTTACTTTTGGAGGCTTTTAAAAGCCGATTTTCTTGGTACCAGCCTCAACAGACTTGTTTTGTAGGAGAAGGTGTTGTGGGGGAGGATGCAGAAGTGCCACCTAGGTAGTTCTGGGAACAAGGCCCGACCCCTCCAAGGCTACAATTCCTTCTCCCCTCACATGGTGATATTTTGCTTAAGGTTGGGAGGTCTGCTAGTATACTCAAAAATGTTGTTCATATTCACTGATTCATCTTCGGAACCAGCCCCTTCCTGTAAGACTGCTTCATTGTCACCAGGATTCACCTTTAGCTGCGTACCGAGTACGTCATCCCTAACCTGAGGACATTGTGCAGAGACCTTTGAAACACAGGGCCTTATTTAACATGTAAATCATGCCGCTTTTGCACCAGGCAACCGAGTCCATGTGCGACGCAACTACTAAATGTGATTTATTATTTATGGGGCGAGCTCCCTAACCCTTGCTTAGTTTTTTTCCCCTTTCACAGTGTGGGAGGCCCTGGGTTGCTTGATAATTCCGGAGTAATGCCTGCAGTGTAAATCTCTGCTTTGCGTTACTCTGCCCCAGGGAGGCGTTCCATGGGTGGTGCATGGGTGTTCTCAGGCAACACCCATCTATTTTGATGCATTCCCATATTTACCATTACTGGTAGGTCTGGGAATGTGCCAAAATGATACGCCTTCCAATTGGAGGCACAACGAGTAGAAATATGTTTCTCATTGTTCTTTCCTCTCTCTATGTGTGCTGAATTCTTCAGCACACATTGAAGAAGGAAAATGACTCATGGGATTGTTTTTGTGCAGGAGTGAGTCCCTTCCTGCATAAATACAATCCTGCTTACAAAGCAGGCACCCTTATTATCTAGTACAACACTTGATAACAAGCACAATACCATAAAACAACACTATACACTTTCAAAAACAGCAATTTTAAGTGCAAAGGGAAATGTGTGAAGTAATTTAAACCAGAATTTTTTATTCTAATTTAAAAGTTCTGGTCCTTTGCCCGAGATTACTGTAAAAACTAAACAGATTTTCTTTCAATTATAAAAGCAATTAAAGCAGTGAATATTCTTTATGGTTTGCTGCCAAAACTTGGCACTTTGCAGTGGCGTTTTCGGAGCAAAAAAAACATGACTGAGGTTTCTTTTTGTTGTGAACTTAAAAAGGACATGAACTGCTCTAACTTAAAAAGGACATGAACTGCTCTAATTTAAAATGTGTGGAAATAACTAATTATACTATATCGTGTGGTCAGATGTAGAGGATTCAAGAATTGTTTTTTAAAACGTTCTGAGAACATGTCAGCATATTTCCCTTAGTACAGGATGGAAGATACAGAAAGCCCTAAAGGGGTGACTCCAAATCTAATCTCCACGCTATGAGATGTATGTATGTATGTGTGTTCTTATATAGCGCTCGATTTTACCCTTGGGCATCTCGGCGCTTGCCTTGGGAACCTGTCCTGGTTTTTCCCTGTGAGATCACCCGTGCTGGGCATCCCCAAGGTGAAAGCCAGGCATCCCGCCGCGGGGGGACCGTTGTGGAGATTAAGCAAACTTGTTGCCCAGAGCTGCATAGTGTGAACTTGTGCTTAGAGTGGGCACCGTAGCGAGAATTATCGAGTCCGTGGACAATTAGGTTCAGGACCCTGCCGCGTCGGGAATCGAATCCTGGTCCCGGGTCTGACCTCAGCTTCAGGGTATGCCTCCTCTAACCAGTGAACCACACTTCTGTGCCGGATTTAATCAGATGTATAGTTCATGATAAACATATGGGGGCTTTTTATGATGGCAGTGACGCTTTCCGACCGCCATTGTCGGTTTTAATTCCTGCAGGCTGATTATGAATCAGCTGGTCGGACTTGAAACTGGACGGTCATTCCGGCTAGCTTCTGACAGGCTCAAGGAGCCTGTCAGCCAGTCGGAGGCCAGCCTGTAATCCCAAAGAGTGAACCAATGGAGGTAATAGATCCTACAACTGGCCAGCCCGGATCTCAACAATTGAATAAACAGAAAAAGTTGGCTGATCAGCATAATATTCAAGCAAAAATCTAGGTCCACGCAGCCAATATGTACTACGTGGTCAACAGTTTATATTCCAAAAGAATTTATTTTCATTTGCAATTAAATTTCGATGCTTTCACAAAAAATGGCATAAAGGGAAAACTGTCAGCACAGTCAGTTCAAAAACATGCAATTGTGTGTACAATATATACAAAATATACAAATATACAGATATACAAACACTGAAGGTGAAGAATCAAAATCAACATATCATGACACCAAGAAAAGGCTTTGGTACAACAAATGACATTTCAAACCAATTGCAAAGTGAGATGACCTTTACACAAAACACGTTATTTACGCGTTTAGAAAAGACCAGTCCTATACACTAGAATCCAGTGGACAGGCGGAGCTAAGGTGGAGTGAAGTTGCCTGCCTGTCTCACAACACCTGTGATAGAATGTTTTTAGGATTTAACAGTGAGGGCCCACAGAGGTGGTATGATTAACTCCCTAGCTGCACCCTTCGTTCTTGCCACAGGCTGGGTGTCAACGCGTTTCGAACCGTGGGTATTATAGGTTCTCTTCAGGAGAGGGACTGGGTGGGGGCTTATCTACACAGCGAGCACAAGGGCGGCCGGAGTGTAGGTCTACCGCAAATCAAAGTGAATGTCTGTGCTGAGCAAGATAATTGGCGAAAGACACGGTGCCCGCGAAGCGGTGCGCACTCAGTTGTGGGAGCGGGTCACATGCTTTGTTCATGTGGTGGTGGCTGCATTACAAAATCGGGTCAGGCGGACGGCTAGTCGGAAAGACGAAATCAGGCGTACAAGCGGGTATAATTCAGCCGCGAACAATTATCTTGCCCAGCACAGACATTCACTTTGATTTGCGGTAGACCTACACTCCGGCAGCCCTTGTGCTCGCTGTGCAGATAAGCCCCCACCCAGTCCCTGTCCTGAGGAGAACCTATAATACCCACGGTTCGAAACGCGTTGACACCCAGCCTGTGGCAAGAACGAAGGGTGCAGCTAGGGAGTTAATCATACCACCTCTGTGGGCCCTCGCTGTTAAATCCTAAAAACATTCTATCACAGGTGTTGTGAGACAGGCAGGCGACTTCACTCCATCTTAGCTCCGCCTGTCCACTGGATTCTAGTGTATAGGACTGGTCTTTTCTAAACGCGTAAATAACGTGTTTTGTGTAAAGGTCATCTCACTTTGCAATTGGTTTGAAATGTCATTTGTTGTACCAAAACCTTTTCTTGGTGTCATGATATGTTGATTTTGATTCTTCACCTTCAGTGTTTGTATATCTGTATATTTGTATATTTTGTATATATTGTACACACAATTGCATGTTTTTGAACTGACTGTGCTGACAGTTTTCCCTTTATGCCATTTTTTGTGAAAACATCGAAATTTAATTGCAAATGAAAATAAATTATTTTGGAATATAAACTGTTGACCACGTAGTACATATTGGCTGCGTGGACCTAGATTTTTGCTTGAATATTATCCTGTAATCCCAACGGGCAGTCTTTCCATCTTTGGGATTACTATGCATGGTTTATGGCAGGGTTTCCATGCCGGCCTTTCCGACATGGAAACCCTTTCAGAAAGCATGTTCGGGAGCTCCTAGCAGGGTCCCCTTGTGTGCGCGGCCTATGGTTGGTGGCCGAGGGGGCACCTATAGTGCCCCTCTGTTAATCCTTGCACCCCATGGCAGGCACCTTTGAGGTGCCTGCCGTGGGGAGCGGGGATTAGCACCACTTCCCATTTCCCTGTGGGAGCATGTACTCGAGCTCTTCAACTGATCAGAACTCCCAGGCTTTGCAAGACAGAATTCTGTGAGCTGTCACTTTAAAAGATATTCACCACACTGCATCCAATACAAAGGATTGGCAAAGTCAACAGGTATTTTTTTTTTCTCTATTGACTTAGCCAATGATGGTTGCTGATGCTGTGCAGCAAAAAGAAAAAAAAGACCCAGCTGCTGATGGTAGTCATTTCATTCCATTGATGCATGCAAGTATGATGGTGTATGCATGTGCATATGTGATGACGTATGCAAGCACATTTGTGTGCGCATTGTATTGTATTGTATTGTAAGGGGTGCTTGTAGAGCGCACTGACACCATGGGTTTCCTGGCGCTGGTTGGATGTAAAGAGGACAGAAGAGCTTAGCCAGAATGGGGGAAAAGCCAGGTTTTTAAAGACTTGCGGAAGAGGGTCAGAGAGTTAGAGGTTTTGAGGGAAAGAGGAAAAGAGTTCCATAGCTTGGGGGCCAGGTGAGCAAATCTCCGGCCTCCAGATCTGCAGAGCTTGTAAGAGGGGACGGTCAAGAGATGAAGGTGAGCGGATCTCAGATCCCGAGATGGGCGGTAGGGAATGATGAGAAATTTTACAAAAGCGGGGCAGGCCCCAGCTAGCGACTTAAAGATGATACAGCCGATCTTGAAGGCTACCCTTGAGGTGACAGGGAGCCAGTGGAGTTTGGCAAGGAGGGGCCTGGCGGATTGCCACTTCGGGATCCCTAGGGCCAGTCTCGCCGCTTGATTCTGAACCGCTTGCAGTCTGGCCATCGATGTTTTAGGCAGACCATGGTAGATTGAGTTGGAAAAATCTAAGCGGGAGAGGACGAGGGCCATGATGACCTGCAGGAGGGCATCAGGTGTAAGGAGGTATGCCACTTTCCTGATCCTGCGCAGCTGGTAAATGCAGGACGAGACCACCGTCCCCACTTGCGGCCCAAGGGATAAGCCGGAGTCGATTGTGACCCCTAGACTCTTCACCGAGGTCGCAGGTGTGGGGGGGGACCAAGTTCCGCCGGCCAGAATTGTGACCCCCAGAAGGTGGCGCTCCTGCCAGGGAGGAGGAGCTCCGTCTTACCGGGGTTCAATTTTAGCTGGTTGTGGCCCATCCAATGAAGGATGTGGGACATGACTGCCTGAAAGTTGGGAATAGCAGAGGGGGAGTTGAGAGAGAAGATGAGTTGTAGGTCGTCCGCATAATTAAACACGGTGACGTCCCACTGCCTCAATGAAAAAAGAAGGGGGCGAAGATAAAGATTGAAAAGAAGAGGGGATAGAGAAGAATCCTGGGGGACCCCACAGGGCGAGTGCTCCCTGGGAGCCCTGAAAGTGCCCAGACTAAGGGTCTGAGACCTGCCGGTCAAAAAGGTTTTGACCCAGGCCAGCGCCAGGCCTTGGATGCCAGCCTGCTCGACACGGTGGAGAAGGATGTTATGATCCACCGTGTCAAAGGCGGCTGACAGATCTAACAATACCAAGGCCTGGGGAGTACCCTTGTCGACACCGTCTCTCAGGGCATCCAGCACGGCCAAGATCACTGTCTCCGTAGAGTGGCCGGGTCTGAAGCCAGCTTGTTTAGCCTCGAGAAAGTTGGAACTCTCGATAAACTGTGAGAGACAGGTGGTGACGTGGGCTTCCAGGATTTTAGAAAAGAAAGGTAAGAGAGAGATAGGACGGTAATTTGCCGGGACGGCGGGGTCGGCCCCTGGCTTCTTCAGGAGGGGCACCAACACAGCCTCCTTGAAGGCGCCAGGCACCGTACCGGAGGAGAGAGAGGAGTTTAGCAGGGGGAGGATGCAGTCGGGTAGAGAGTGGCAGATGTCCCGGAGTATGGAGGGGGGGCAGCAGTCGTCTGGGGAACCAGACTTGATGCGAGTGGCGAGAGTGGCCAGAGAAGCAGGATCTAGGAGGGGAAGTTGTGTAAATGAGAAAGTGTTGTGAGGAGGGGAGACGGATCCAGCGCCAGGAGGGATGACTGGGATGGTGTCCCTAATCAATACAATTTTTTCAATAAAAAAGGTACTAATGGTATTGCATGCTTCCTGTGTGGGGGCCTGAGTTGGGAGCGTCCTAGGGTCGGAGGTAAATTCATTAAGAACTTTAAAGATTTCTTTCGACTGGCAGGGGGCAGATAAGATTTTCCCTGAAGCGTAAGCTTTTTTTGCTGCGATGATGGCCAGTTTGTACCTATTGCGGGCGGCCACATAGGCATCTCTGCTCAGAGAGCAGTAGTCTCTCCTCCACTTACGCTCAAGCTGCCGAATGAATGAAGTTGTTTCCTTGGCATGCCTAATCGTGCATGCATACCCGAGCACAATGACAGAAAACATTTTCTTTTATTTTTTTATTTACTCAACCAAGATAGGAGACTCCACTTGGCAAGCCTTAAAAGTATTCACCTGTATTGTCAATTTACAAATGATTCTGAGGGGCAGATTTAGTAACATTTTGCCGCAGATTTGTCAAAAAAATGCTTACTTTGAATTTACTTTCCAGCACAAACTTATTTCCAGTGAAAGGCTCCCTGAAATTAGAACAAAGTGGCTCTTTCCATTACTTTGCTTCAAGGGGGCTTTCCCATGCAACAACCCATGGTTTTTGATGCAAAGTCCTATCTACTAACAATGGGAGACAGGGTTTTGTGCACATACAAATAATGCCTCTTTGAGAAATTGATTTCTCAAAACATTTCTAACTCTGCATGTATGCTGCACTTTAAAGCACACATCCAAAGTTAAAAACACTTTTAAGTTTGTCTAATCATAGTATTTTGTACTGGAAGGGCACCCTTCCAGAACAAAACGAATGCTCAGTTACACACAGACACCTTTGTACTATGGTACTCTGCTTGCCACTATGCATCCTCATTGTGCACGATATCCTAGAAAATATGGTGCTGTTCTGCTCTCTCACTCTCAACCAATGTAGCAAATCACATTTGGTTGCTGCTCTGCATTGACTGACAACTTTGCAAATCAGTTCCTTTGTGCCGCAGTTGGTGCAACATACAGCTGGGAAGGGTTTTGGTGAAATGTATAGGCAGCCTGATTGTGCACAATACCTTAGTAAATATGTTGCTGTCCTGCTCTTTCCCTCTCACGCAATGTAGCACACCAACTTTGGTTACTATTCTGCCTTGCATGACAACTTTGCAAATCAATCACTTTGCTTTGCGCCTCAGTTGGTGCAACATACAGCTGATAGGGAGTTTTATTAAAATGTATGGATTTAACCATCAAACGCATACCCCAGTCTTTGTCTGCCCATTAACATAAGCACGAGATATGTGGGCGGTCGGTGCTTAATTTATAAAAATAAAAAAATAAAAAAGTGCTAGGGCCCTAGTCAGGAGGCCACCGTAGTTTGCACCATACATTGCCACTGTAGTCACACAACTACTAACCACCACACTGCTAGAAGTGTGACAATTCAGACTATTTGAGGCCCCTGAAGCTTTAAGAATAACAGGCATTAGTTGTTTTTAATGTATATTAAATTAACAAACAACAGTTTTTCTGCTCATCTTTAAATTACACAAACAGCGCCACCATGTGGCAGCTGTCATAAGTACAGGTTACGGCAATTGAGTGCTGGTGCTGACACCGGAAACCACAGGCTCAAATTAAGCACCGTGGTTGGTATATAATTGTGAGCTTCACTACAAAATGTGAAATTGTTCTATGGGACTTACATTTCAATCTAGCAACGAGATTTAATGGCATATTTTACTAAATATATGTAGTGAGATATGATGCACTTGACCTCATGACTAGTTTACAATGTAGTTTTTGTCTGAAGGACAAGAGTGTTCTGTTTCCTTTGTGATATAGCATTTCATAACTATGGTTTTAAGTTGTAGAGATACTAATTATGAGTAAAAGAAACTTTTTAATTTGATTTGAGCTTCCAAATTTTACTGTCAGGAAAATGTCAAATGCTGTTCTGAGAGCATTGGTAATTTGGGATGAAGGATTTTGACATTTGAAAGGGCGAAACATTCTGGCTATAAACTGATATAGCGCTTCCGTTAGTACAGGCTAGGCCTTGTTAGACTTGGTGAGATTAAAAGTCTTGCCCTCTATTCCCCAGAATGACAAGCCGTTATCTACTACAGATCTTCTTTTAAGGTCTGTGTAGAGCATGTGGGTGGGGTGCCTGTTTAAATGCGCTAAATATATGTCTGTCTTGAATACAGTGCATCTCTGTACAATTTTATTTTACTCTATTTATGTTTATCCCAACTGCTACCAGCAGCTATTTACCTTGCTTTGGGAGAATCAAATATTGTATGCAACCATATATGCACACAAAATGCTTGACATTCGGTGAATGCATATTTTTTGACTACTACTATGAAAATGGGAGTAGAGTATCTGACCGTTTTATTACCTACTCGGTTACTTAATTCGATTAAAGGAGCAACTTTAACCTCTGCCAGAATCAATAGCAAATATCAAACTTCTCGTACATGCAGAGCCACTAAAGTCACAATATATATAGTAAATCAAATGTTACTGGTGGGCCTGCAAAACTGATTGTGTCACCCACATGCTTATCCCCTCAAACCTGTCTCAGGCCTGCCACTGCAGAGCCTGTATTTGCAATTCTAAACTGTCATGTCGACCTGGCAAGTTCAACCACTTGCTAGGCCCCAAAACATGCCTTTTATTACATGTAGGCAAGCTTAAGGTAGGCCCAAGGGGCAGGTTGCAATGTATTTAAAATGCTGAAAAGCAGTGCTTAAAAGCTTAATATGCTTAAAATGCTTTTAAGTGTTACATGACCTGGTAGTAAAAAACTGCTAAATTCACTTTTCACTACAGCCAGCCCCAGTTCTCCAATAGGTTAGCATTTGAGCTATCTTGTAACACTTTACAAGTGTAATTTCCTCTTGGGAGCAGATAGAAAATTGGAGTTTGGTGTCTCTGGCCTCACAATTTAAAAACACATCTTTTAGTTAAGTTGGTTTTTAAATTGCTGTGACACAGGTGAACTAATCCGTCATTACAAGACACAACCAGAATTAATGTATTCTAAGAAGTGAAAGAGCAAATTTAAGACACTCTAAAAAAGATAACATATACCATCAAAGATATCAAATATTCCAATTTGAACTTCAAATCTGTGTGTTTCATTTGCAAGCTCCAGTTACAATTGTGAGACTCTCTTGCACGTTTAGATTTTGAGATATTCATTTCTGTCAACCTGAGTGTGTTGGAAGTGGATAAAGTGAACAGTTAAGCCTAAACTGAAAACAAAATAAGAAAAATTTAATTACTAAGTTTTGTAAAGTTAAGAAGTCCCGCAAAAATAAAAATGGTAATCATCCATCAAGGTGACCTGCATAGGAGTTCAGCCTTCAGTAAAAGTAACTTCGAGAAAGAAGTTCTTCGTTTTGCAGAAAAGAAGTGTTAAAGATGGAGTTGTGACAGAGTTTAATAATTATGTTTATTAGTCTCTGAATCCAATGTTGAGCCTTCACATATTTCAAGGCTGAACCAAAGTTGCTAACTGATAAATTCGTTCTCCCTCTCCCTCCCTCGCACTCCCTCTCTCTCTCACACATTTGCCACATAACAAACAGCTACCCAACAGAGTTATCGGATGCCTAACTTTAGAAGAGTTTGCAGAAGAAAAACAAAACTCTCTGTGAAAGATAGTTCAGTATAACAGTTTTTGGTTATGGTAGGTAAAAAAAAGTGTTGAAGAAAAATTTGGCATTTTGCTAAAGACCAAATTTGGGACAGTATGTACACAAAATGTAATTGGGTTTCTACTCCAGGTTATGAGGTTGGAAAGGTACTCCAGTGCAACCATGCCCCTCAAATCATCATTTCCGTTTGAACCTGGTATATTTTGTGCATAGCCAAACCATGAATAGTGCTCCGAAAGTCTATGGATATAACTCCCTGGCAGAGAGGGAGAACACCCCAGGTGTATCTCTTTTGTTAGACTGTGCAGATGTGTAATCTGCTATTCTAACGCCCCAAACATGGTAGCACACATTCTCTTCTACAACCACTCCACCTCATCAACTACTACTAACATGTCTCATCTTCACATGCAAAATGTGGTAGCCATGTTGCAGGGGTTTGAGTGGGCCTATGAAATATTTTTCTAGCTTGAAATCCATGGTCTTGTTTTTGGAGTACGTGTGTTTCTAATTCCTGGTGCTTTTTCTCGAGCAATGGGTATGAAATGCTGGGGTGCCTTATAGAGAGTTTGAAGTGCTGGGGAAAAGAAAATCAATGCTAGAGATGGTAAGCACAATATCCGGTGCTCCTTTGGCACATATTAAAATGGTGTCTTTTTTTTGCCATTGAGTACCAATTTGCATGGTGGAAATATCAGCATCATATTGGCACTATCTTTCTTTCTCTCTCTTTGACCATTATGGAAAAGGTCACAGATCTGATAAAACAACACAGAACTGAAATTAAATGTGTTAAAGTATAGAGAGTGCCTAAGCCTCTGTGTTTCAATCTTTCATATTTGGTCAACGGTGTAACGCAAAATAGTGGGGGCCCAGCAGGAAGTGATAGGAGGCCCCTGATGCCCCTATATCCACAATTCATAATTGGGCTTGTGCCTAAATGGAGGCTCCTAAAGGTTTTGGGGCCCCTAGAAGGGTTCCAATCACACCGCAGGGCCATTGCGTTACCTCGTCTTGGGTGCCGGGGCCAAGGGGCATATTTATGAGCCCCTTTGTGATGCTCTTGCACCACTCAATGTGGTGCAAGAACAACTCAAATGAAAAATGAGATTTATGAAGCCACGCAAGGCAACCTTGCATGGCTTCATAAATCTCTAGTAATGTAACGCAGCGGAAATTGCTGCGTTGCATTATTCTGCGCAGGGGAGGCGTTTCCATGGTTGTTGATTGGGTGTTCCCACGCAACATCAATGGATTTTGATGCATTCCTAGATTTACAAGAACTTGTAAACCTGGGAATATGTCAAAAAGATACGCCTCTTCAGGGGACGTGTAATTTTTGCTCTTTGTAAGAACACATAGAATGAGTAAAAAGCCTCTCAGGATTCTTTTTGTGCAGGCAGGTGTCCCTTGCTGCAATGCAGACACCTTTGCCTCATGGTGAAGGGGCCTGCTAGCCCTGGGCGTAGTTTGCATAGTAGCACTTCGCATTATGCACGCTACGCGTAGTTGCGTGAACTGCGTAGTGCGGTAGGGAAAATGCTGTTCGCACTGATTGCACAGTGCTGGATGCTTGTCCGCACTGTGCAATCATTGCAAACGGCATCTTGCACAGTACAAGCGGGCGTTTTCTGCTGCTCTAGTAGATTTGTACTCGATTTGCAGCTTTTGCAACGCGGACTGGTAGTTTCTCATCGTGAGCCGTTGCGAACATATGCGACCACTTACAATGAGAAACCTGACCTCCCCGCGTTGAGAATCTTGCCGGGAGGTTTATTTTCCACGCTCGTGATCGGTAACTTGATGTTGCTGATCGCGAACGAGGAAAAAGTCTCGCCAGGATGTTGATTTTGCTCGCTCACGGTCGCCAACTTGACTTTGTGGATCGCGAGCAAGCAAAAAAGCCTGCTAAGCTACGCTACGTGTTTTTCGCACTGTGCTACGTGCAATTTGCCTAGTAGCGCAAACTTCGCGCACTCAGCGAGTGTAGAGTAGTCTTACGCCCAGGGTTTGGGCCTGCTTGGTGCTAGGCAGCCCATTGTACGCCAGCACAGGGGAAAGGACAGGAATACGGCGCATTCCTGTTCTTTCCCAGTGACACAGTGCAGCGAGGGTGACTTGCTGTGCTGCACTGCACCACTTTTTCATAAAAATGACCCCAAGCTTCTGAAGAAAATATACCCTTTTGTCTTCCTGCGGGCGGGTGGACTTGTAATCAGCGCTACTTCGAATAGCTCATTTATCATTCGATTTTTTTTCACGTGTGCCTTGCCATATGCTAGAAACGGGGGATAGAAACAGGGTGTGACACCATTGACAAAGGTTTCTGACATAATTTAAGATAGCTATGATTTAACTCGAATGAAATAACTGTATGCTGGAATATTAATAGTTTAATTAATATTATTAGATATTAATAGAAAATTGTTTTTATCTTTGAGATTTGAAAGGATTTCGGCAGCACTGTGTTTCGCTATTCAACCTGAATTTACAGTAATGGGAACATTAGCTGAGATGCTTTTACATCCAATTTATACTTTTATGTACAGGCTGCAGATGGATCGCCTACGTTATAGAAATTTAATGGGCATAAAAGAAAAATAAATCACACATGCAGGATTCTTGGTAACCATGGCACGTTCTTTCAAGACAACTTGAAGACTCACAGAATGTAACTGGTAAATGAAAAGGCAAATATTGATGTGTTTTTAAGAATGATGATGTTTCAGATCAGCCACTGAAAACAGTCCTGAATGGAAACTGACTGGGGATTTTGCTGTGCTTGTTAATTAAAAATAACGTGGCCTCTTTTAGTCAAAGTCTTTTTCATCTGCAGCCTACCTTTTCTTGTACTCTTTAGCCAGACACTTTAAGCACTACCAGTTTGCCTGGACGTGGATCTGTGCTCGCTCCACCTCACTGATGAGTGCTGAAAAGGCTAAAACCGGTCTGAGGTTGATTGTAAATGGAGGAAACCTCGGCATATACTTCATGGCTGGACTGTTCTATTGAAGCAGACCCAAGTATTATTTGCATGCGGCAGGTCCCTGTCTAGAGCGTCATAGTGAAATGCAACAACTGTCCCGTGGGACTCACTTATCAAAATACCTCTCATATGCATCATAGGTACACAAAGTAATTGAACCATTCATCTCTTGTCAAATATTACTAGAAATAACTACAGGACACATTTATCTTTGTTTCCACAAATACTTAATTAGCTTTGTAAGACTACAGTGCAATAAAATGACAGTGCAGACAACGCAGTGATCAAATGATGGACATATATACAAAAACATAAAAAAAGACACTGTGCAAAGCCTAGGTTAAGATGATTTGGAACAGTTCTGGCCAGAGATAGTATCTGTCTGTATAAAATGTCTTCTGGCACAATCAAATGCTAAACAACCATGAGGGGTTTGACGTTTCAACCCATGTCAAATTGTCAGGTCTCATGACTAATGCACCTATGGTGAAAGAGAAAAGTAGACTCAGTCCATGTACTTCCGGTGTCCACCATATAATGCAAAATGAGTAACAAATGGACGAACACACCACACTCTGTGTGAACATAAGGGCACTCACAGTATTCATCATCTAAATGTTCAAAACTCTACGATAAAGATGAAATGTACAGGTACCAAATGGTCTGATTACCTTTGTATGCACAGCCCATACAGCCTAAATGTGCACACTATAAATGGCACATGCAAATTATGTGTGCATCATGAATGTATGTATCCTAATCAAGACAGTCTACCTAGAACAGCCTCACTTCAGCAAGCACTAGTTGTCTTTAATGCCACACTTGTGTATAGCGGAATCATTGATACCCAAGCAGTTACTGTGCATCTGCTTATATCAATTCCCAAGTAAATCAACTGGTGGCTCTAAGCTGCCCATGGCTCTTAGCTGTCCATGTATTTTGCGAGTTCTAACCAATGCCTATTGCAGCACAAGTCAACGCCATATGTGCCCAACACTCTTATGCTCATGAGTGTCATGCCAGGTCACCTCAAAGTGTCATCAGAACTTCCATTGATGGGTTTTCCGATATATCATGCAGGCTGCCACCATACGTCCACGAGTCCCACTAACTTGTCTGAATCAATCTGCAAAATAGACATGATCAAACAAGACCATACTTTTAATCCTGGCATCAAGAATTGCATGTAATCCTAAACCATGCCCCATGTCATGGGAACTACAAACCCAAACCTGGTTAACATAATTAACAAGAAACCCAATTCCTGATCCGCAGTGTGGAGACTCAAGCACTCACCAATTAATTGGAAATCAAAGCACTTATCCTGTCTGTATTGCTACCATTTAAAACAAAAAGGGAATGGCCCCACTTACCAAGAGGTAGGGTCCCAAGTACAGAACAGGTAAAAAAGAGATGTCTCTTGGTCAATACTTCACAGTCGTTCACACTTCACTCAATACCAACTATATTGGAAAGCATTCAAAGGAACCCATGAATCAATTATAAATTCAACAAGAACCAAAAATACATTTTGAATATGTACAGTTAAAAATTGATAAAGACAGTTCAACAAATATCTACATGTATATCTACACAATTTTGCATAGCATAGAAAAAGAGAAAAAGAAGATAGTCATCCAGTATATAAGAGACAAAAGCAAGTGATAATATGAAAATCATCCAAATATGTTAATCCGATTGAATCAATTGGGAAAACACTTCTTCAAGACGGACAGCACTTGGCAACCCTGCTGAGGTTCCAAATTCTGTTGTCACTTGTCTTAACTGCATTCCTAAATATTTTTATTATCTTGACGGTTGTCCAAAATTAGACAGTCCCCCATCTCTCCTAGGAAATTTGATCTTTACCCAGTCCCCTAACTGCACATATGTTTTCTTAACAGCTTTGCAATTGTCTTAGCACAACTTGGCTTTCAAGTTCCTTTCTTCTTCTTTTTGTTTCCACCCACCAACATCCAAAGCATTTTCATCAATCACAGCCCTCTTTTCAATGACCCAAGCAGGCACAACTTCAGGACTGAGCAATCTCCCTTTAAACAATCTGAAAGGTGACACCCCCGTAGAGGAATGAGGAGTGAGTCTGTATTCTCTCACTTTCTTCTTCATACCTTCTTCCCAATTCACTCCACACATCAAGGATTGTTGTAAACATTCCTTCAACACTTTAATAAAGACTTCCACCACTCCATTGGCCTCTGGATGATAGAGAGCAACCCTTTTATGCTTAATTCCCCATGCACTCAGGTACTCCTCGACCATCACAGAAGTCAGTTGTATCCCATTATCAGTGAGAATACGAGTTGGAAATCCTTCTCTTTCGAAAAAGCTCATCTAGAAAATACAACGCATCCTTAGACTCAATAGAATTCACTACCTTGATCTCTGGCCAGTGAGAATATAGGTTGATACATACCAACAGATACTGTCCACGAGATCCTATGTTTATAGGCCCAATTATGTCTAGAGCAATATCAATCCATGGGCCAGAAGGTTGCTCTCTAATCGTCATGGATTGAATTCTGCATTTCAAAAGTTATCACTATGTGCACACTCAATGTAGTCACGCACTTCTCTTTCAATTATTAAGTCCATGGAGGGCCACCAATATCCCTCCCTGATTCTCTTTTTGGCCTTAGATATTCCCATGTGACTGGTATGGGCACTCTTGACTAATCTCTCCCGCAAGCACAGCGGTGGAATAGGTTTGCTTAACAGTACACCATCAGTCACGGACAGTTCATTGCTCACCTCCCAATACCCCACAACATGATGATCACTCGTGTTTATGCTTAACCAACCTTCCACTACATATTGCAGACTTTCATCTTCTTGTAGCATTCTTTTCCATTCTTCCTCTTGCACAATGCCCTCGGTGACAACAAAAATCTTGACTTCTTCTTCAAAATCTTCTTCCAACATACTATCCGTAACAAGATTAACCTAGAAAGACAATCTGCTTGTAAGTTGCTAGTTCCAGGAACATGCATGAGCGTAAATTAAAATTCTTGAAGAGCAACAACCCATCCTCCTGATGTGACTCGAAATCTGATCAAGTCCTTTCTTCACAAACACTTCTTTAAGTGGTTTATGATCCATTTTATTCTCAAATTTACAGCCCCACAGAAATGTCCTCAATTTCCTGAGAGCCCAAAAAATGCCAAGGGCTTCCTTTTTTATGACCGAATAACTAAGTTCATCACCCTTAAGTCCACGAGACAAAAATAAAATGGTCTTCTAAACGCCTTCAGATCTCTGCAACAAAACAGCCCACTACCCTTTGGAGCAGGCATCCGTCATTATAATGATGTCATCATTGGCATCAAAGCTTCCCAAATCAGAGGCATCCTCTAATCCTAGTTTGACATCCATGAATTCTTTCTCACAGCCCTCAGACCACAAGAAATCTACACCATTCTTTAAGAGAGACCTAAGTAAGACAGTTCTCTCAGCGAATTTTGGAACAAACTTGTTGTAAAATTCAGCATACCCCAAAATTACACCAGTTCCTTTTTGCATCTTGATAAACCTTTACACCACACATACCCTTGAAGACTCTTTCCATGGCCCTTTGGAACACGGTTGCTGCTGAAATGAGCCCAAAGGGCATCCTTAGAAATGTGAATGTTCCATAAGGGGTGACAAATGATGTAAGATCTTGTGATGAGTCAGTCAACATGATTTGGTGATATGCTAACCTGAGGTCTAAAGAGGAAAAATGCTTCGCACCATTGAGCAAACACAACATTTCACTGATATTAGGGAGGGGATAGTGATCTACAACGACTGCATTAATCAATTATCTGAAATCGATGCATAATCTTGCATCGCCATTGGCCTTACGGGCTATACCAACCGGAGCCAACCACTCAGATGCTTCCACCTCTTTAATTATTCCTCCAGCAATAAACTTGTCCAATTCCATCTTTAAGCTGTCTTTAACTGCTAGTGGCACATTTCTGACCTTGGCCACCTTTGGGTGGACATTTGCTTTAAGTCTAATCTCATGCACATAGTTTTTCAAGCACCCAAGTTAATCACGAAAGACAGCTGGAAATTCATCCAACTCCTCATCACATCCGCTTTTGACACTACAAATTGATGGAATCTCTTTCACACTCACTGAGGGACTAGCATTCGGGTCAAGAAATACGCAAAAATCACGTTCATGCATCCAACTTCTCAACGAATCACCTTTTACAGATACATATATTTTACCAGGTATCATACGGTCTTTGAATTCTACCATACCCCAAAAGACTCCCGCCAGCTTAATTGGTTTCCCACCATATCCATAAGGCTTAATGTCAGGTTTAATATGTTTGACTTTGTCTTTCAACTTGTCCTCATAGAATATGCGAGGAATCAATGTTATTTTTGCACCTGAGTCGAAGAGCTTGACTGTTTCACCATCAACACGTACCATTTCAAATGGACCTTCTAAACCTTACAACTTATTCTGAACAACCACCTCCTCTACCAAGTCGATGTCACAGTCCACTTCTCTCATTTTGTTCACAGTAGACCTACAGCATTTGGTAACATGACCTTTCCTCCCACATTTGTTACATGTTGCCTTCCAGCCAGGACAAATTTTGGTATTGGCCAAGTGACCTGCCTCCCCACAGCGATAACATTTGCCGGGAAAGGTGTAAGTTGACTTGTTATCTGCTTCACCTTTCTTTTGAGGGACTTTATTCTCAGGAACCTTCTCTGTCACGACCTTGACTGAGGCACTCTCAGTCTTGGTTGTTTGTATTAAATCTTTGTGAATTACCTCAACACAAGCTTTGGAGTGCTCCTGTGTTGTAGCCATGGTTAAGACCTCATGTAACAAAGGATTATCCTTTTCCCACATAGCTTCCTTATCCTTCTCTAATGAACAACCCAATAGAATTGGTCCCTAAGCCATTTGTCTAAAGAGTTATTAAAACCACAAGTTAATGCTAGCTTGCGTAACTCAGTTATATATTGTTCAATGCTCTCACCTTGACGTTGCATTCTCTTGCCAAAATGATAGTGTTCTAGTACTGTGGGACCTCCTCGACACTACAGCACCGGACATCGCTTTCCTCACGGAAACCTGGATGAACTCCTCCTCAGCCCCCGACATCGCCATAGCCATCCCGGACGGATACAAGATCATCCGGAGAGACTGTGTCAACCAAACCGGAGGTGGCATCGCCATTGCCCACAGAAACACCATCTGCATCATGACCAACACCAACGACACCCTCTCTGCCGCAGAACACCTCCACTTCCGGATACACACCGACCCCAAGACCACCCTTAGAGGTACCCTCATCTACAGACCCCCGGGACCACGAGCACAGTTCAGCGAAGCCATCGCAGACTTCATCAGCCCGGTCGCTCTCGCCTCCTCCGACTACATCCTCCTAGGGGACCTCAACTTCCACCTGGAGAACAACAAGGACAACAACACCACCTCCCTGCTAGACAACCTCGCCAACCTCGGACTCAAGCAACTGGTCAACACCCCCACCCACCGAGCAGGCCACACGCTTGACCCCGTCTTCTCCTCCAGCAACCACATCTCCTTCAGCCACGTCACCGAACCCCACTGGACCGATCATAGCTGCGTCCACTTTAACTTCAGGAAAACAACGACCCACCACCGTCCACAACAAGCTGCTGGAGCAAGATTATCACCGACCAGCTCACCGCCTCCTTGAGCCATAACCCTCCCACCAACACCACGGACCCCAACGAGGCAGCCCGCAACCTCACACAGTGGATCACCGACTGCGCCGATGCCCTTGCTCCAATGAAGAACCCTCTAAGCAACCCCGACAGCAAGAAAGTCTTGTGGTTCACCAACGATCTTAAAGACTCCAAGAAATCCTGCCGTGCCCTCGAGAAAGCCTGGCGCAACAACCAGTCTATGGAAAACATGACAGCCCTCAAGGACGCCATCCGCAAACACCACCAGCTGATTCGCACCACCAAGAGGTCATCTTTCAGAGAATGTCTGGACGACAACACCCACAACAGAAAGGAACTCTTCAACATCGTAAAAGAGCTCTCCAACCCCAATGCCAGCAGCAATGACATTGCGCCATCACAAGACCTCTGCAACTCCCTCGACACAATCTTTAACCGCAAGATCGCCGACATCCACAATAGCTTCAGCGTTCAGAACACACACCCGGCCACCAAACGACAACCCCCACCACCACCCTACACACCAGGACACCGGTCAGCACGGCAGACACCGTCCGCACGATGAACACCATCCACTCGGGCTCCCCAGCCGACCGCTGCCCACACCACATTTTCAACAGATCCGACTCCACCATCTCACCCCAACTCTGGGACATCATCAACAACTCCTTCGCATCGCCACCTTCCCGGAGAGCTGGAAACATGCCCTCCTGAAGAAACCCACCACTGACCGCACGGACCTCAAGAACTTCCGCCCCATCTCGCTCCTTCCCTTCCCCGCTAAAGTCATCGAAAAACCGTCAACAAGCAGCTGACCGCTTTCCTCGAGACCAACGGCTCCCTCGACCCATCACAGTCCAGATTCCGAGTGAACCACAGCACCGAGACCGCCCTCATCGCAGCCACCGATGACATCAGGACCCTGCTGGACAACGGGGAAACTGCCGCCCTCATCCTCCTCGACCTATCGGCCGCATTCGACACGGTCTGCCACCGCACTCTGACAACCCGCCTCCAACACGCCAGGATCCAAGGAAAAGCCCTGGAATGGATCACCTCCTTCCTCTCCGACAGAACCCAGAGAGTCCGTCTCCCACCCTTCCGCGCAGAAGCCACCAAGATAATCTGCGGCATACCCCAAGGCTCCTCGCTCAGCCCCACCCTCTTCAATGTCTACATGAGCCCCCTCGAGGCCATCGCACGCAAGCACAACCTCAACATCATCTCCTACGCAGACGACACCCAACTGATCCTCTCCCTCACCAACGACCCCGCCACCGCCAAAGCCAGCTTCCAGGACGGAATAAAAGACGTCGCGGAATGGATGAAGCTCAGCCGCCTGAAACTGAAGTCAGACAAAACGGAAGTCCTCATCCTCGGCCCATCCATCTCTGCCTGGGACGACTCCTGGTGGCCCCTGGCTCTGGGCACCCCCCCAAACCCACGGACCACGCACGCAACCTGGGCTTCATCCTTGACTCCTCCCTCAGGATGACCAGGCATGTCAACGCCGTAACATTCTCCTGCTTCAACACCCTCCGCATGCTCCGTAAGATCTTCCGCTGGATCCCCACCAGAACCAGGAAGACGGTCACCTCACCAGCCGCCTGGACTACGGGAACGCCCTCTACGCTGGGACCACAATCAAACTACAGAAAAGACTCCAGCGCATACAGAACGCATCTGCATGTCTCGTCCTGGACATCCCACGACACAGCCACATCTCTGCTCACCTGAAGGACCTGCACTGGCTCCCCGTCAGCATGAGGATCACGTTGAGACTCCTCACCCACGCTCACAAAGCTCTCCACGACCTGGGCCCCGAATACCTCAACCACCGCCTCACGTTCTACACGCCTACCCGCCAGCTCCGCTCCGCCAGCCTCGCCCTCGCCACCGTCCCACGGATCCGTAGATCCACCACTGGAGGAAGATCCTTCACCAACCTAGCGGCCAAGACTTGGAACACCCTCCCCACCCACCTACGACTAACCCAGGACCATCTCTCCTTCAGGAAGCACCTTATGTCCTGGCTGTTCGAGCAGTAACGCCCCCCCCCCCCCCCCCCAGCCCCTTAGGTCCCTCACGGGTGAGTAGCACGCTCTATAAATGTTCTGATTGATTGATTGATTGATTTATTGATTGGTTATTATTGGAAAAATATGATGGTCACGTTTTTTTTAAACAAATCTCATACTAATTGAGTTCAGCCACCTCATCCCCATATAAGTCAGGAAGGTGTTCGAACACCTCTTGCTCTTCGGAGCCTAGACAGTGCATTAATAAAGACGTTTTCCTCTCTGTGCTGAGAGAGGCACCACAAACCTTAGCATAGTGTGCAAAAACCTTTCTCCATTTGATCCACTGCATAGGTGGTTCACCTGGAGTGGTAAGAAAAATTGGAGAAGCCGGTACATTTTGCATTATTACACAATCAAGAAATAAGATTTGTAGCAGTTCTTTTTTTTTTTTTTTGTGAAAACCTTTATTGAACATTCTCAACCAGAAACAAACACGGGCCTACAACCCCCAGGGCTGGCCGCTAACCAATTGCAACACAGTACTACAGTGAAAACTTCAGACCCAGCCTCCCGGGGGTCTAATCGTTACTCCCACAGTACTTACTGGTTGGAAGACCTACCAAATTGGAAACAGGATACAAAAGGTTTCATTTTATAATATAAGATAAAAGGATCAGGTGCCATACAATATCTTAAGCTACAAAGTGGGGGCGAGCGAAATAGCAATGTGTCCATAGGTAATCCATTTTAATGTAAAGCAGTGGCGTTGAAGCAAACGACACCCAGGATAAACAAGCATACTATTACGATTCGCGCCAGCAGTTATGCCCGCCCCTTGGCCCTGAAACATCGCGAGAGTTGAGGCACAGATATGAAATCAGAGATAGACCTAACAAGGAACCCACTACACTGACCCGGAAAAGGAGAAAAGAAAAGGTCTAGGAAAGATAAGAAAAGAAAAAGGCCATAGAAACAAAGAAAAACAAAACTCCCATCCTCCACCCCCCCACCCTGCACCCCTGCAGATGACTACGGCCTACCCCCCTAGCAGCGTGCCTGTCGCCCAAAAACCGAAACCCGAAATATAGAAGAAACAGAGAAAAAAGGAAAAGAAAGTAAACCCCACCCGAAGAGGGGAAATGGAGGAGGGCTTTATACAACACACTCCCGGTCTCCCGCCCCCGACCTAACCAACCCCACCCCGGACTCCGTTAAGTCAATAAAACAACCCCGGTAACCATGATACCACAGTAAACTACCCAGAAAACAGTCTCAGCCTTGGCCCCGTCGATGAAATTTGCTAAGTCCGTAAGGGGAAGAAAGCCTCGTCCTCAAAATGTCGAATAGTACACAGAAATTAGTAGAACAGGGGTCCACAAATGAAAAAAGGACTGCAAGTCCCAAGGTAGTCGGCCAGTACCAACGATGCCCCTCCCCGTCTCCGATGCCAGTCTTCATCCGATCCGCCATCTTGAGAGACCGACTTGAGAGGGGGGTCGACACAGTCCAAAACAGTTCACAGTCCCAATTAAAAGGAACCAAAGTGGGGGCAGCCTTCAAGTGATCCGACAGTTGCAAAACCGGGGTTCCCAACGGATTATCTGAATCACAAAGCACAGTATTTTCGGGTAGTTCCACTGCGGTGGGGGCAAATACAGCTTCCAGCGCCGGGGCTAAGTACGCCACCGAGGCGTCAATCGAAAAGCGAGCTGGCCGCCGGGTCTCGGGCGTCAAGTCAGGATCTGGTCTCAATCCTTTGATTCCATCCGCCGCCAACAACAAGCTGCGGGTCTGAGCTTTAACCATCTCCTGAAGTGTCACAAGGGCCTCTAGCACCGTCCGCAATGACGGGCCACTCTGAGCCTGCTCCGTCCGCCCCCATCGTCCTTCGGGCATGGTGGTCCCCACGGAGAGGCGCCTTCTCCGGGGCACGATTTAGGCGGAGCGGGTATTAGCCATGAGGGACAAACTGTTAGCGTGCAGTAGCGCGTAGCGAGATTCCAACCCAAGGGGCGCCGGTATGAATGCCGGACCCCCGGACCGGGACCCCCGCAACCCAGCACCGTGCATCCTCGTCACCTCACCTCCCATAGAGCATCAGGCAGCAGACGGTAGCAAAGCAATTCCGAAATTTCGAATGTTCCAGAGACCGGACCCAACCGCTTCCAGCAGTCCGTTGTTGTTCAACTCGGACCCGGCAAGTAAGCATGGGCGAATTTTGCGGATCTCGCGTTCGCGGATTTTTGCGGATTTGCGAACTCGCAATCCGCAAAATCCGCGAATTCTCGCAAATTTGCGGATTTTTTTTTTATGTTCGCACGGGTTTCTGCAAGTTCGCGAGGGTTTTGTACAATTTCGCAAATTGCGAAATTGTACAAAACGCGTGCGAACTTGCTGCAACCTGTGCGAACACGAAGAGAAAGAATCTCCTGGTCACAGGAACAGCACGGGGATTGCGCTCATGAAAGTCAAGGATGCAAAGGCCTCTACCCAGCATCACAGCTGATTTTCCACTGTAGATTTGGGAAGAGGCACACCTGTCCAGCCTCGAAGACGCTCATGATTGTTTTTGGGCTAATGAATGAGTCACTGAATTTGAGCATTAACTAGTTCGAGCGACCATGATTTGCGGATTTTGTGGTGGGGGGGGTTGCTTCCAGGCGAGTTCACATGCCTCTTGTATGTATAAAAGGTCAGAGAAAGATCGGTTCAGCAGATAAAGAAAAAGAAGCTCCTGGTCACAGGAACAGCACGGGTATTGCGCTCGTGAAAGTCAAGGATGCAAAGGCCTCTATCCAGCATCACAGCTGATTTTCCGCGGTACATTTGGGAAGAGGCGCATGATTGTTTTTGGGCTAATGAATGAGTCACTGAATTTGAGCATTAACTAGTTCGAGCGACCATGTGTGTGTTACTATGCAATCGCCCTGAAGGGCGCAGGGGTCCCTTGAGTGACCTGTAAGGCTGTGCTGCCCTGTAACTATTTTACAATGGCGCTAGCAAGCTGCCAGCGCCGTTGTAAACTAGTTACAAAGTTAGCTTGCACAGGAAGCATCTGCTTCGTTTTATCTAGTGGTTCCTGTGCAAGCTAACTTTGTAACTATTTTACAACGACGCTGGCAGCTTGCTGGCGCCATTGTAAAATAGTTAAATGAGTGTGGGTTCAACTTTTGAACCCGTTACGTTCGTGGATTTTTTTTGCGGATTTTGCGGGAATTCCGCAAAATTCGCGGATTGCGGATTTCCCGAAAATCCGCAAAATCCGCGAGCGTAACGGATTTCACGCTCATGCTTACCGGCAAGGCCAGCACTCGAGACCCCGGCTTCTCGGCTAGGTTAGGCCTCAAATTAATACTCGATGTTACTTCGCTTCACGATGTCAGAGAGACTCCGGGAGCACCTCATTGAAGTGCAAAATGGGTCACGCACACGGATCCGGGGCAAGAAATCAGGATAGATGGCAGGATATTAGAGCATAGGACGGAGGTCAGCGGAGCCGGGAGACTATGCGGCCATCTTGGTTGGTGTCGTGGCTCCTCCCAACCTTTGTAGCAGTTCTTGAATATGTTGACACTGGAGAAAATTGAAAAATAGTGGTGAACTTAGAAGCAAAAAGAAATATTTAATATTGTCAAATATTAAATATTGTCAAGATTGTTAAAAACAATGATGTAGTTTTCTTGCTCCACTCTTGTTTATATATATTGAAGAGATATAATCCAGCAACAATGTATATGTAGTTGGCTCTTGAGTTAAAATGCAAAGCTCAGTTAAATACCTCACCAGTGCACACAGTTATAGAGGTATTGTGAATCAGCAGAGTTGTATTCCGGGAACCCCACACTCTTGTGTGATGTATTCCAATGAAACGAGCACTCGATATTATGCTCTGAGGTCTCAGAGTTGAAAGTAAACGAAACAGGCCTCAATACCTAAATGAACCGAAAAGGGTGGATTGCGTTGCAGAACAAACCAAAGACTAGAATGCCCCAAATGTCTCACTGGGGAATTGAAAATAGCTGTCTGATGTTTCATGCGTTGATCCGGGGGGCGGTTTCTTCAGAAAGGGAATGGTTTGCTGTCGCGTAAGGCCCTTAAGCCTGCCTCGAAGGTGAGAGGCCGGCGGGGCGGAGCTTGGTGGCTCGTCTTTTGAGCCTTGTGTGCGGTCTTCTTCAGTGCCTGCTCCCTCCCCAGTAGTGGAGCCCCCTCTGCCTGGTTTGGGCCCTTTCATTGTTTTCAATGGGCAGCGTTATCTTCTTTCGCCTGCCCCATGTGTTCCTGATTTGCCTGAGGCTTTAGATGGTCCTGTTGAGGGCTCGGTGGGGCATGTGGTCTGTGTTCCCGGGCCTTCTTCTACCTTTTCCCGGGGTTGCTCAGTTGATTGTGGGGAGTCCCCTCCTCCTGATACTCTTGTGGATGGGTTTGCGCACGGGCCTTCGAGGGGGGCGGTAGGTTCCCCTTCGCTTCCTGTTCTTTTCTCCCAGCCTTCTGGGGGTGTGCACCTTGTGGGGGATGCCTCGGCTGCTCCCTGCCCCTTTTCTACTGTGTCCTTCCCCAAACCTCGGGGGGCACCCTTTGCTGTGTCTGACCGGCGGCGTGGCCCTTTGGGTGGTGGCCGTGGGGTATGGTTGGGCGCTGGTGGAGATTCAGAGGTGGCTCCTCTAGGTGCGGCTGGGGAGTTTCGGCGCCTCGGTGACAGTGCGGTCCGGTCTGAGCGGCCGTAGACGGAAGACTCCTCTTACTGCAGGTCCTCAGGTTTCCATTCAGACTGGTTTGCGGGCTGCCCCAAAGGCGGTTTCTGGGGAGGGGAGAGCGGAAGTGGTTTCTGGAGCGGATCCCCTTTTTCAGAAGCAGGGCGCAGTGGCAGGACTGGTATTCAATGGGAATTTTATGATGGCGGTGTGGGAGATGGGGAGATTCCTGGTGGAAGTGGTGACTATGTTGAAGATGATGTATTACATTTGGATATTGATGATGATGTTGATTGGGAGGAGGGAGAAGTTTGGGATGGGGAGGTTGCTCCTGGGGTACCGGTTAGGAACGGGGGTATGGGGCAATCCCATGTTCTCAGTGTTTTGCAGGAGTCTGGAGCAGACCCTGCAGCAGCGAGAGTTCCGGCTAAGAAGCCGCGCCAATGGGATCCTGCGGTGTTTCGGCAGAAGTTGGCGCAGTTGCCTACAGGTAAGGAAGGTTGGTGCTCTGTGTGGCGGCAAGGGGAGAGTCTCCCCGTTAAACGGACTCGTTCTATTGGTGTTGGGGATGGGAATGTGGGGGAGCAAGTTGCTCATCCAAAGCTGTCTGAGCGGCATGCTACTATGACTACTACATCACGAGGGGATGCTACCACCGCTTCAGCGGGGCGGTCAGGGGATGTTGCTCCTGTGGTGTTTTCCAGTGCAGGGGACCCGGCTGTTCCCAAAAAGTTGCCCTATTCTAGCATTGGTATGCCGATAGGTTCCCACTTGTCAGAAAAAACTAAATCTAGAATTTGGGGTAATGAGTTTGTGGATGTTTTTAAATTGCTCCATCGGGATCTGCAGGCAAAGGAAGGGTCTAAGGAGGATGTAAGCGTGGGAGAGGTACTGGGGGCGGTATCCGTTATGGGAGCAGGCGTTTCAACAGTAAGAGGCTGACTAGTATGTCTCTTTAAACTAGGTTTTATTTTTATAGTGCGGCGTGTCCTGTAAGTCAGTCTCTCCCTTGCAAATACGGAGTTATCCGTGGTGGTGGTGTTCCTCCTCTGTTGTAGGGTCCCGGGGTACTGGTCTCCCTTCTCTGTCGTATCACTGCCGGGTGGTCTCAGGGCATGGAAAAAAAAAGAAGGAGGGACGCCGTTAGCCACTATGTACTTATCGCGTTCTTCCCCAAAGGAACCCGGTGTTCGTGCAGGGACACCTCTTTCTTTACAAACGTGCTCTGCGGAGGGAGGGTGCGTGTGAGGTACAGGGGTAAGGGAAAAGGGAGCAAGACAGGGATTGCGGAAAGAGGGGTGGGAAACGGCGGCAGGACGGACGCAACCTCAAGTCTACTTTGCGTTAGCCACAGGGGCACCCTTTCCCAACCAGCCCGCCAAACGCCGCCGTACCTGGCTAAGCCATACTCCTCCCTCGGGAGTATGGCACGGCGGAGCGTGGAAACGTTGGCCTCCTGGCTTTCCTCCACAGTCGAGTTCTTCGGGTCCTCCGTCTTCAGCTCGCGCTTCCGTTCTCGTCTCCTCGCCTGGGCTGCTCCTCGCTGTCCCGGTGTCGTCACACGCCGCGTAGAGGACTTCCCCCGATTTCATCCATCCGGGAGAGGCGACGTCATCAGGAGGAGGGGATTCCTCCTCGTTGCAATACGCCCAATTAAAGGAGCCCGTGGACGCGTCTGTACTCTCGTCCTCCGGAAGCTCCCACGCATCCCTCGGTCTGCCAGTCTGTAGATTAGAAGGGGAAAGACCATCAGGTGTCCACCAGTCCTCCCGGCCTCCCTTCCCGGCCACGTTACAGAGGAGTAGTTGGAGTTTGCGCGGAGGCCGCGGGTTCCCAAGTCCATTGAAAATTGGACATTTGCCTTTTTGCTTTATGCTAGTGTTTACTGCCAGCATCATGCGGATAAGGCTGTGGCCATGCTGAAATATGTAGACGTCATCAGGAAAGCCTACAGCTATTTTGGGGGTTTTGCTTGGTTGTCATGTGACGAGGAATTCCGTGCGAGGATGAGTTTGTTCCCTGAGGGATCCTGGGGTGAGGTTGGTACTGAATTATGGTTGCAGTGGATGTCTTCGACCCATCCCCCCGCCACTACTCACACAGCTAGTGGTTTACCGATAACGTATCAGCCCTTTCCTTCTCGCCCCGCTCCAGCTGGGGCGGGGGTTCTGGGCAGGGGACAGTCCACTCTCTCAGGAACCTGTTGGCATTACAACATTACAACAGGGGCCTGTGTACCCGGCCTTTGTGTAGATACAAGCATGAATGTGCCCAGTGTGGTGGTAGGCACGCCCTCACCCAATGTTTCCAGGTCCACCGTGAGGGAGATGCAGGACGGGGTTCTTGGGGCAGAGGCCAGTCTTCTCACTTTGGCGCAAAGGGCTCCTACTCCTATTAATGTGGTGCTGTTGGATTGCTGGTTGCAGGATTACCCGGATGTTGATGGGGCGAAACGCTTGTCATGGGGTTTCAAATTGGTTTTTCGGATTGGGTACCAGGGCCCTCGGAGTGGGAGGTGGTCCGACAATTTGAAATCTGCTAAAGAAATCCCCCAGGTTGTGCGGAAGAAGTTAAATGCTGAGGTGGCTGCGGGCAGAGTGTCTGGCCCCTTTTCGCACTGCCCTTTGCCGGAGTTGATTGTGTCCCCTTTGGGAGTTGTCCCCAAGAAAGCGCTGGTGAATTCCAGCTTATTCATCATTTGTCTTGGCCCGAGGGTTCTTCCATCAATGTCTTCATTGCCCCAGAGGATTCGAGTGTTTCTTATGCTTCGGTGGACAATGCTTTGGGGTTGGTGCGGACTGTGGGCTGGGGTGCTCTGCTTGCCAAATGTGACGTACAGTCGGCTTTTCGCCTTTTGCCAATGCATCCTTCTGATTTTGGCCTGTTGGGGATGCATTTCCAGGGGAAGTATTATGTGGATCTGGTCTTGCCTATGGGGTGTGCGGTGTCATGCTCATTGTTCGAGACATTTAGTACCTTCTTGCAGTGGCGATTTTCATTCATCAGTGGCCATGGGCTGGTCTGCCATTACCTGGACGATTTCCTGTTCATTGGGGCGAGGGATTCCGGTCAGTGTCGGCTGGCGTTGCAGACATTTCAAGCAATGGCTGGGGAGTTGGGAGTGCCGTTGGCTGCTGACAAGACGGAAGGTCCCAGCACCACTTTGACTTTTCTGGGAATCAAGATCGATACCTTGGCCATGGTGGCGAGATTGCCTGCTGCAAAAGTGCAGGAAATTTCTTCCTTTTTGTCTTCCGTGCTGGTGGAGCGCAAGTTGGAGCTCTGGAAAGTGCAGAAACTTTTGGGGTACTTGAATTTTGCGTGCCGGGTGGTTCGAGCGGGCAGGACCTTTTGTAGGAGGTTGGGCATGTCCTTGTCCGGGGCCTATCTTCCGCACCACAGGGTAAGCATCACGGCGGCCATCAGGGCGGATCTGAGTCTCTGGTTGTCTTTTCTGCGGGACTTTAATGGCGTGTCCCTCTTTTTCACGGAAGAGGACATGGTTTGGCAAGTACAGATCTACACGGATGCTTTTGGTGCCCATGGATTTGGTATCTTTTGGGAAGGGCGATGGTGCGCTGCGAGCTGGCCAGCTCATTGGCAGAGTCAAGGCCGTAGTATCACCTTTTTGGAATTGTTTCCCCTGCTAGTGGCACTTTGAATCTGGGGTGCTGAATTTAAGGACAGATCTGTATTGTTCCACGTGGATAATCTGGCGGTGGTTCAGCTGATTAATCATCAGAAGGCGAGGGATCTGCGTGCTCTGAAGTTGCTGCGTGTGTTCATGTTGCAGTGTATGCAGTTGAATATTGTTTTCAAAGCACAACATATACCTGGGACCACTAATTGTATAGCGGACGCTTTATCTCGATTTCAGTGGTCGGAATTCCGCAGATTGGCTCCTGGGGCAGATCCCAAGCAGACTCCGATTCCACAGTACGTATGGGCCTGGGGGGAGTGAAAGTCTCTCAGCTGGTGGAGCATTCGATAGCTGCTTCTACTCGTCAGAGTTATTTACAAGCATGGAGAGAATTTTGGGATTTTGGTAAAGGTTTTGCTGTTCCGCATGGAGGGTTGTCTGAAGAGCAGTTTTTGTTGTCTTTTGTGTTACATCTTGTTGATAAAGGTCTGTCTCACACGACCATTTCCAGCAAATTGGCAGGGGTTTCTTTTTATGGTCTGCTGCAATGGGGGAGGGATCCAGTTGAGGGGGTGTTGGTCAGGAAGGTTTCGAAGGGACTGGGTAGGTTGCAGTCTGTTTCCCGGTTGTTGCGCCGCCCAGTCACTTTTGACTTGCTTCAGCAACTGTTATCTCTTTTAAGGGGTTGCTGTTATGATGATTTTGAGTATTTCAAATTTCGTTTGTGTTTTGTATGGATGTTCTTCGGAGCCTTTCGGGCCTCTGAGCTTCTAGGTTTGCGCACCAGGGTGGGTTTGACCAGTGACAAAGGGATTCTGGAACATGATAGGTTGTGCATTTGGTTGCGCGCTTCCAAAACGGACCAGTTGGGTAGGGGTAAGTGGGTTTTCTTAGGTAGGAGTGGTGTTGTGGCTTGTTGCCCGGTGTGTGAGTGGGAGTGTTTTTTGCAGTCTTGGGTTTTTTTCGCCCGTTGTGGTTTTTTGTCATGCTGATGGCAGTCCCCTTACAGTTGCCCAGTTATTGGCTGTGCTCCGAAAGGTCTTGTTAACTTTGGGATTGGACCCTTCCCAGTTTGGTACTCATTCCTTTCGGATTGGGGCGGCGACGGAGGCTGCTCGTTTGGGGTGGGACTGGTCTCAGATCCGGAAAATTGGGCGTTGGAGGTCGAGGTGCTGCGAGAAATATGTAAGAAAGTAGTGCATTTTTGCTCTGTTAACATTGCTTTTTCTTCTAGGTTCCTGGCTCAGGCGGCCTGTTTAAAACGGAGAGTGTGGAATATTGGACACTCCTTCGTGAAATGGGCTGCAGTGGCTGCAGAAGGACACATTTGTGGGCACTTTTTGGGGCTGAGCAGTTTAATCCACGAGGTTGTGTGGCATGGGATTGGAGGAATGCGATGGGGGGGGTTGCTTCAGTTGCTGGCTACTCTTTGTCTGGAGGGTGGGGGCCCGCCTGACCTGCTAGTACTTCATCTGGGCGAGAATGACCTTGTCTCTTTATCTGGTTTAACTTTGATTAAGTCTATGCAAATGGATCTGGAAGTCCGCAAGGAAGCATGGGAGACCACCATGGTGATCTGGACTGAATTCGTACCTCGACGTCACTGGACTGGTGCAAGGAAGGATTCTGCGATGGAAAAAGCACGGAAAAAGGTGAACCGTGCTATGAGACTGTTTTGTAAGGATTTATGTATTTATGCGTTGGCTTCGGAATGGCACCTATTTCGTGTGGATGGTGCCCATCTTTCTCCAATGGGTCAATCCTTTTATCTTTTAGAGTTACGTGATTTAATTGCCAAGGTGCTCGATGTTCAATTGTGGTGCTCTCAGCGCTCAGTTTAACTCTGCGGGTGGGGCAGGAAAACTCTGAAGGTTTTCCTGGGTGGCGGATTTTTAGTGGGGGGTGGGCAGCCTGGAGCGGGTTGGTCCATCCTCAAAAGGCAGTTGTAGGAAAGGAAGGGGTATACATAAGAGTTAGGGGCTCCTGGTTTGTTTAGGGTTAACTTGGTGGGGGGTTTATCAGTTGGGTAGGAAGGTTCTGTTAGGCTGAGAGCTGTTTGATTTAATAATTAATTAAATAAATAAACAAAATTGTTTGATGTGTTCACACCTGTCTTAATAAAGTGGCCTTTCTTGCTGACTAAGAGGTTGTGGACAATGACTTTGTTGCGCGATGACAAATACAGCATGAGGGAGCACGTGGACAATGGCGAGCTCGAGCCGAACACTTGCGGTGAGGGAGCGCGTGGTCGATAGCTAGCTCGTGCAGTCCACAGGCAAATAACGGTAAGGTTTGAACCTACCTTCACCGTGAAACACGCTTGAAAATATTGCAATGAAGCTTTGCGTTGAGGTTTCTGTTTGGCAGCAGCTCTGCCGATGTCTTCTCTCTGTGTCTTCCACTATTATATTTGTCTTTTCCTTTGTTTCTTCCTTGTAGATCAGGATCTTGCTTCTAGTAAATCTCAGGATCGCTCGTCGCCAAATGTAAAGTTGAGACACCGGAAACAGCTGATTAATTCGAAGGTTTTTAATATGTTCTTCTCAGTACAGAAGCCCCAACCGCAGAGACCTAAGGAATGTCTCCAACCGCCGATCAAGTTCAACTCAAATGCCACAGCACCCTTGGTTACAGACCCTTGAAATTTAAGGTTCTGTAACCAAAGATACCACATTACTAGGATACCACAGTAGGCTACTGTTATTTATCGCTTCTGCTCAAAGAGATGTACCTTCTTAAGTTTTTTCACTGCTGAGTGAAATGACAAAAAAAATGTATAAAGTTTTATGAACTGAACTGAACATGCACTTTAGCACTGGTCAGCAGTGGTAAAGTGCTCAGAGTCCTAATGCCAGCAAAAAGATACAGCAAAAAGTGTGGGTAACCAGGCAAAAGTTGTGAGAATACGAACCTCAGGATGACATGCCTAACCATATGTAACTACAATATAACTGTAACTTTTTTGTTTTTTCATTGAATTTATTGCGATTTTTTTTCATGTAAAGAAAGATCTTATTACCATAGCTAACTATAATGTCAGTTTACCCCTTTGATGTTTTCAGGAAATTTCTTTATTTTTAATCATATTAAACCATTTTCCAGATGAGCACATCTTTTAGCAGTGAGTTGGCTGCAGGACCTAATCTGTGGCCAGGCTCTGACTTCCAATCCCCACCACTCACAGCAGTGTGGGGCATGGGGCTTGGTGCATACAACTACGGCATGCTGCCAACCCCTTGCCGACTCCCACAGACATTTTTTCCATTCATTATTTTTAAAAACATTTTTAAAACATTACAGCCATACAAGTTTCCTTTACATGGTACCATGGGACTGTGCAAGCACCACTTATTGAAGCTTGCACAGTCCTGCTTTAGCATGGGGATGGGTCTTGTGCAGCAGCTTCCACGTATATGCATATATATTACCCACGGTTCTTTAGATTAGTCGAACATGCCTGCTGCCACAAAGGAGTTGTGCAATTGCAGTTTATTTTGGTGCCTTTTGACTGTCCACAATGATGAGTATCATCTTCGGTGTGTGTTTGAAAGTGCACTAGTGCTGAAATGGTGGACTGTGGTTAGCTGGAATAACATTGTTCCTCCTAGCTGATCCAAAGGGTAGTTTACTTATATAATTGTATGATTGCCTTTTTCTATATTGAGGCCCCTAGGGGTATTGGTGTTTAGTTCTATAATGTACTTTCACTCTAATTTTCAAAGATTTTTACTCTGTCACCTACTCAGTTATCCCTAGGTACATAACCTATAGCAAAATATGTCAGCTGCCAAATTGCAAGAAACTGGAAGGGGGACATGGCACCCTGTGGAGAGCGCTGGTCGAGGGGTCTCAAATTCTTCGCTGTATTATGTCCTAGCACGTGAGTGTGTGTTTCGGAATAGGGCACGTTCCTTACCTTGATTCCGGTGGGATCTATTGACGAAGCTGAGAGAGGGCTTGTGTCTTACCTTCGCCCATGTTAAACCTCCAATGTTTGAGTCGGAGCCGAAGTCTTAGTCAGTAGAGTCAGCACAGAGGCTCATTGGAGACCGACTGGTGCCGGCTGGACTGGCTGGGTATCATTATCCTTGCCTCAGCCCTCTGCAGGAATGTCTTTTGCCAGTAAGAGGGTAGAAAACGACAGTGGGTCCCATATGAGTTTGGCAAGAGGACGGGGACGTGGAAGAAGAAACCCACAAGAAACCTCCAACTCTCCTGCTACAGGCAGGAAGGCAGAAGGTAAAAGGTTAGTTCACTCAGGGGAAGAAGACTTGGAATACGGCATATCAGATACTTTGAAAAACAGAAATGCTTTAAGAAATAAACATACCTGGCTGGAAAAAGAGTCTGGTGCCATGCCCCAAGTGAAGCAAGCCCTAGTTCCCTTTCCCTCAAAAAATTATTGAGACAGGTGGAGATACATTTTGTGGATAGACTCCCTTCCTCTCAGGTTTCATCTTTAGCTCCCCCCCCCCCCCAACCGGCCTGGGGAAAGGGGTAATCCAAAAGAGGTTTGGGGGAAAGGATGCAAATCAAAGGATCTCTCCTTGCGTTCCTTTTTTAAAAATCAGTCAAAAAAGGAAGAGAATTACATTTCCTTATCTCCTAAGTCCCATCAAGCAGGCAAGTTAGGGTCAGGGTCGCAGAGTAGAAGTATTGTTGATTTGGGGAAGACAGGGGGGAGTAGGGTGGCACTTGAAGCCAGCAACAGATTCCAGATATTAACTAACTGTATGGAGCAGGATCAGTCTCAGCTCAATCAATCAATCAATCACGGCATTTGTATAGCGCGCTACTCATCCGGAGGGTCTCAAGGCTCTTGGGGGGGGGGGGGAGTTCGCTAAAGCTCGAATAGCCAGGTCTTGAGTTGCTTCCTGAAGGCGAGGTGGTCCTGGGTCAGGCGGAGGTGGGTGGGGAGGGAGTTCCACGTCTTGGCGGCCAGGTAGGAGAAGGATCTTCCTCCTGTTGTGGTTCTTCGGATGCGGGGGACGGCGGCGAGGGCGTGGCTGGTCGATCGGAGCTGGCGGGTGGGAGTGTAGAAGTTGAGGCGGGCGTTGAGGTATCCTGAGCCTTGGTTGTGGAGCGCCTTGTGTGCATGGGTGAGGAGTCGGAACGTGATTCTTTTGTTGACGGGGAGCCAGTGCAGGTCACTTAGGTGTGCGGAGATGTGGCTTTGTCAGGGGATGTCCAGGATAAGTCGGGCTGAGGCGTTCTGGATCCTCTGGAGTCGTTTCTGGAGTTTTGCAGTGGTTCCGGCATAGAGGGAGTTGGCGTAGTCCAGTCGGCTGGTGACGAGGGCTTGGGTGACCGTCTTCCTGGTGTCGGTGGGGATCCACCGGAAGATCTTCCGTAGCATGCGTAGGATGTTGAAGCATGACGAGGAGACGGCGTTGACTTGTCTGGTCATGGAGAGGGAGGAGTCAAGGATGAAGCCCAGGGTGCGTGCGTGGTCTGTTGGTTTGGGTGCGCTGCCCAGGGCCGGGGGCCGCCAGGAGTCGTCCCAGGCGGAGGGCGATGATCCCAGGATGAGGACTTCCGTCTTATCTGAGTTCAGTTTCAGGCGGCTGTTCATCATCCACTCGGCTATGTTTTTCATCCCTTCGTGTAGGTTGGCTCTGGCGGTGTCGGGGTCGTTGGTGAGGGAGAGGATCAGCTGGGTGCCATCGGCGTAGGAGATGATGTTGAGGTTGTGTTGGCGTGCGATGGCCGCAAGGGGGCTCATGTAGACGTTGAAGAGGGTGGAGCTGAGCGTGGAGCCTTGAGGGACACCGCAGATGACTTCGGTGGCTTCTGATCTGAACGGAGGAAGGCGGACTCTCTGTGTCCTTCCGCCGAGGAAGGAGATGATCCATTCTAGTGCCTTCTCTTGGATTCCGACATTGCTGAGGCGCTGCACCAGGGTGCGGTGGCAGACAGTGTCGAACGCCGCGGAGAGGTCCAGGAGGATAAGGGCTGCTGTTTCACCATTGTCAAGCAAGGCTCGGATGTCGTCAGTGGCTGCGATGAGGGCGGTCTCGGTACTGTGGTTGGCTTGGAAGCCGGACTGCGAGGGGTCGAGGGATCCATTCGTCTCGAGGAAGGCGGCCAGGTGTCTGTTGACGGTCATCTCGATGACTTTGGCGGGAAACGGGAGGAGCGAGATGGGACGGTAGTTTTTGAGGTCGGTGGGGTCGGCTGATGGTTTCTTCAGGAAGGCGCTGAGTTCGGCATGCTTCCAGCTCTCCGGGAAGGTTGCGGAATCGAAGGAGGCGTTGATGATGTCCCGTAGATGGGGAGCGATGACGGAGTCGGCCTTGTTGAAGACGTGGTGAGGGCAGGGGTCGGTTGGTGATCCGGAGTGGATGGACTTCATCATGCGGATGGTGTCAGCTACATGGTTCTCAGCCACAAAATGTAAGCCCCAAGGACAAAAAAAGTCAGCTAGACATCGAGAAGATGCTTGCAATTTTGACAGATGAAATCAGTGGGAAGTTTGCGATATCGGAGAAAAATCAGGGAAAGATACAGGGATTCTGTGACGCTCTAGCAGCCAAAATTAACACCTTAATGGAAACAATGTGTGTGATGGAAGTTTCTTTAGATGAACTCAATAGGGAGGTCGAGGCCAACCATGAAGAGATTCAGGCACTAAAAATGGGAGAAAAAGATCTCTGAGACAAAACTGAGTCCCTAGAACAAAACGTGAAAAGGAACAATTTCAGAGTACTGAATGTCTCAGAAGGTTCAGAGGGAGGAGACATCAGAGGCTTAATGATCAATCTAATTAAGGATTTTGTCCCTTGCATCAACCCTATGGTATTGGAGGAGGTCATACAGAGGACCTATCAGGATCCTTTTATAAAAGGGGCAGCCAGGAAAAATCCAAGGAAAATTTTGATTCACTTTAAATCATACTGTCTGAAGGAAAAACTTCTGACTGAAGCCCTTAAAGTTTCACTAAAGGGGAGTGGTCAGATATTTCCAGAGCTATGCAGGATAGACAGTGGGAGCCAGAGAAGTAAATTCAAGAGTTTAGTTCAGTAGGAGACCTGCCACTCTGAAAATCATTTGTAACAATAAGATGCATAACATAAGGGAATTGAAGGAAGCAGGGATCTTCGTGGAAAAGATTGAAGAACATCAAAAATGAAATAGATAACACAAAGGAAAACGAGAGTTTGAATGGGTATACTTTCAAGAAAAACCCAATGGGCCTCATTTATGAAAAGTGACGCATCGCTGCGTGAAAACAGCGATGCGTCACTTTTCACTGCGCACTCCTTGCGACACCAATGATGCGTCATATTTAATGTATGACGCATCATGTCGCAAGGACTTACAGATACGTCAGTATTTCTGACGCATCTGTAAGCGCAAAAGTGACGCATTGCTGGAGTGTGTCACAAAAGTGACGCATCTCCAGCAATGCGTCCTTTCACATGGGGAAAGCCCCATGTGAAAGGGCTTGCGTCAGTCTTACGCCTGCTGTGAGGCAGGCGCAAGATTTTGACGCAACAGCATCCTAAAAGTGACGCAGTGAAATCTCATAGATTTCACTGCGTCACTATTACGAGGCTTTTTGCGGGGGAACGCCCCCTCTGCATACATTATACCTGACGCAGGTATAATGTGGCGCAGGGGTTTAAAAAGTGACGCATCTACCTAGATGCGTCACTTTTTAAATATGGCGCAACAAGGCGCATGTTTTACGCCACAGATGCGTCACAAAAAGTGACGCATCCGCAGCGCAAAACTGACGCAAGGCCTCATAAATGAGGCCCAATGTCTTTAGGGAGGGTTCCCGGGGGCGGGGGGGGGGGGTTGGGGGTCGGGTCACTGGCATGACAGGAGTTTTGCCTAATAATTAAGCATTGAGTGTGGGAGCATGTGGAAGAACATACAAAAAAATGTTTAGTCCTAATTTGCAAAGAGATAGTACCATTTTTTTGGGAGCTCACATAGGTATAGGCTAGTTCCCTCTTCTTGTGATGTTATGCCCGAGCCGTCAAGGTTTGGACCTTTAAAGGTCTTAAGCTGGAATGTGAACAGTCGTAGGGTAAATAATAGAAGTAGAAGAATTCTTGAGTCTCTGAGGCTTTCGGACAGCAAAGTTTTATTTTTAAAAGAGACCCACCTGTTAAAAGAAGAATGGGAAGTTATCATAAAGAAGCAAAAATGGGTAGAACATTACGTATGCACCAGTCAGTCGTGTTGAGTTAAGGGGGACGCAATCCTCATAAAAAAATCTATCAAAGCCACTTTGAGGGACTTTATTGCAGATCCAGGTGGGAGATAGTTGATAGCAAAGGTGAAAATATATAGAACATGTTACGGTTCTGTGGGGTATTGTGGACCAAACATTGATGACCCTGTCCCCCTTCAGGCCCATTATAGTCAGCTTTCTGGAGGTTAAATTTCCCATAATATTAGGAGGGGATGTTAATATGCTAAAAGGCCCCGTTTTAGATAAATCTACCACAAGAGACACTGCAAGTTTCCCCAAAATTAGAACGCTAGTAAAACAATTAATGAAAAATATGAACTTCGTTGATATTTGGAGACTGAGAGCAAATAGAGAGCAAAGTTTTACTTTCCACAACAAAAAGTACGGGGAATTTTTCTATCATTGATTTTTCCCTACTGGAGATCAAAATGAGAAAAAAAGTCAATAAAGTGGAACATGTATCAGAACATTTTTCTGATCACTAAGCAGTTCACCTAGAATTTTCACTGGATAAAATACCTGCTCCCCCTAGACAAACTAAAATTTGGCCCCTCTGCATGCCATCTGGGATACATGTAAAGCTTTTTCATCAGAGGAAGGTTAATTTGTCAGGCAGCAAATAAGCATAAAGAAACAAAAGGCAAGATAAGGGATCCTCAATCTATAATACAGAGATTGCGGAGAGAGGCACACAACATGCACCATGCCCAGGATCGGTTAGCTGTGGAGGATAGGATGAACAGTGTAAGAAATGACCTCACAAAGTATTTAGAGGCAATAATACGGAGTAAATGGGAAGACAGTACATTTGCCCATTATGAGTATGGAGTGGGATGTGGCCAGCTTCTGGTCTGGAAAACGATGGTGGAATAGACTATAAGCATCATTTAAGCATTCTACATAGAAGAAACTGGTAAAATATGCACGGAGGAGGGATAGAAGAGGCCTTTACACATTTGTTCTAAAAACTATATACGAATATCTAGTGGCTTCTGAACACCAGATCGAGAACTATTTTAGTGGAATGGTCATCCTGACCTTGAAAGAAGACATAAAGGAGAAGTTAAATCTAGATATTAGCACTGAAGAGTTGCTAGCAGCTATTAGGAAATTAAAGGGAGGTAAAGCAGCTGGCCCAGATGGTCTACAGAATGAGCTGAATATGGCTCTAAAAGATTAGCTAGTTCCTGCTCTAACTCAATTGCTGAATGCTGCTTTCTCTGAAGGACAAGCCATGCCACACTCCTGGGATAAGGCCACTATTAGTATAATTCTGAAGCCGAATAAAGATCCTAGGATTTGTGAGTCATATAGGCCGATTTCGTTACTGAATAGCGACTATAAAATCTATACATAGGTGCTAACGAAGCAAATGGAAAAGGTAACTGGGACATTAGTCCAAGAAGGACAATAGGTTTTGTTAGGGGAAGGCAGCTCCATGAGATAACGCGTGACCTGATTGGTGCAATATATATGGCTACAAAAGATAAAATTGCATGAGGCAATGACTTTTGATGCCCCCAAAGCTTTTGATAGGGCGAGCAGCCCTTTTTTCATTATGTAGTCCAACAGTATGACTGGGTGAGGAATTCTCTAGGGCTGTCTGGCCATTATACAAAAACCCAACAGCTAGGATATTGGTGAATGGTAATGTCACCAAATAGACAAAAATAGAGAGAGGGACGTGGAAGGAGTGCCCACTGTCACCCCTATTTTTCAACTCATATATTGAGCCTTTAGCAAATAAAATGAGGGCAAGTCAAAATATCATCCCCTTTGAGCGTAATGGGTGGGACAAAAAAGTGTCTCTTTATGCTGATGGTTTGATAATGTATGCATGTGATCTGATAAAGTCCCTTCTAGTTATCTTGATTACCTTGGAGGACTTTAGGAAGGTTTCCGGCTATTTAGTTAATCAGCAAAAGACCGAAATTATGGAACGGAAGACTCGCTGCAATAGTCCTCTACTGAAATGGGAAATAAGGTATTTAGGAATCCAGGTGGTAGAAGACCTAGATAAAATGGCTTAGGCTAATTTTGATAAAACAAAGTCGATACTCCCAAAATGTACTTTAATTTTAAACACAATACCTTTAGTTTTCAAGCCAGAGTGGTTTAAGAAACTGCAGGGGGAGATTAGCAGTTTCATGTGGTCATCCAAGGGGGTGAGAATTGCATGGAGGAAACTACATATGAAAAAAGAGCATTGAAGGATCACGATTTCCATTTCTACTGTTGGGCTTTCCAGCTAAAGAATATGAGATCTTTACTATTGGAAGATCTTTCCTTTACCCTGATTTTTGAAGCAATGACGAAAAATCTGCCCTAAGGTGGTGATTGTTTCATTTTTAAATTTGGACACCCCAAGCAAGTATTTGACAACGGTCAGGCTGAGGATGTTAAAGGCAGCATGCAAGTTATGGTATCAAGTTAGGCAGACACTAGGAATGCAATATTACAGTCAATTTGCACCAATATGGAATTCACTGGGAACTCCTGAATGCCTATAGGACTAGCGGGCAAACCCCTTAATTGATGTGGGTATGAATAGGTAAGGTCAAATTATTAAGGCAAATTCATCATTGGTCTCTTGGGAGTCCTGATGGAAACCAAAGAGGAAGACATGTTCAAATTTAAGTACTACCAGTTTGCAAGTTGGACACGCGGACTCGGTAAAGATGGAAAAGGAAACAGAGAATAGGAGGAAAATCTACAAGGACGTCCACTACAAAGAAGAGAAGTCTCCAAATGGTATTGGCTATTAAGCAAGCCAGGGAGGAAGTTTTTACCTTGCCAACAGAGACCTGTAAGAGGGACCTCCAGACCCTGGATTTAACAATTGTATGGCAAGTATTAATATCTACTCTTTGGTTGTCTGTCAAATCTGCCCCTCTTAGGAAAAATCATTGGTTTACAGTGCGCAGGGCGAACTGAACACTGAAAAATCTGTAGATCCTTAGAGGTTGGAAGGTGAAGGCATGTCTCAGGAGTGGCATGGTAAAGGCAGACAATATTAACATGTTCTAACAGTGACCTTCAATCCAGGTCTTCTGGCAGGAAGTGGGTAAGGTTCTCTCTGAGTTAATAGGACAGGAAGTAAAGGTAAGCCTGGCACTTGTGATATTTGGGGTCACAAATGGTGAGGGGCCACTCTTAAAGCTGAATAGAAAGCAAGTATCCTTACTGTTTGTGTCACGTTTGATGGCACAAAGGGAGATATGTTTGAAATGGGCGGTGCCTAACCCTCTGGCTCTCTGGTATTGGGTAACATCGACTCGGTGGATGAACAGTTTAGATAGCAGCTGCTGCTCAACTAAGAGAATAGAGATGCTGGAGTCATGGGAACACTGGTATAAGTCCTGGCAAATTAATATGTGAGCTCACATTAGGTTAGAAAAGAAAACGTCCAATGATTATACATCCAAGCAACAGCCTTTCAATGGCAAATACCACCAGGGCAAGCAATAAATCTCTCACATATAAGGCTGTCTGAGGCTCCTGAACCATTCAAAATATATTTATATCTTATTTCTCCTTTCAAAGTGAGTACATTCTGCCAATGTTTCTCTAGACTGAGCTCCTTTTGTCTCTAAGCTGCACAAATGAGGATTAAAAAAAAATCCCAGCTCTCTATCATTACATTTGTGTTTCTCTTCAAAGTTGCAGGCAACTGGGTAATTTCTCTCATTATTGATTGCTCTTATATGATGTAATATCTTTTTGTGGACCGGTAGGATAGTACTGCCCACATACTGTAGTTTATGAGAACATACATAGCATAATTGCTCTTACAGTAGTATATTCTTTTTATATTCCTAGGGATATTATGGAAGGAGGAATTGGTTAGAAGGAATTCAAGATTTTAAAAAATGTAGTAAGTGCAAGGCTTGCCAGTATGGAGTAAGTAAAAATGAATAAGAGTCCACCAGCTGAACATTATTCTACCAAATTTGTCAGAAAGACAGAACTTTATTTGGTGTAAATTGATTCAGCTGTTTGAGAAACTTGTATTCACAAAGGTCCTTGGGGTGGTCATCGAGGGTTTAAAAACTGAAATCTGGAAGTCGTAAAGTACAAAAAATGCACTGGTCCTGCGGTATGAAGAGATTGCATTGGCTGGCCACAACCTAGAGACAAATGTTGCGGTCACCATCGCAGGACTTGGTGACTCATTCCCTGCGTCCTAAGTTAGAAACAAATATATAAGGTAGCAGGATAGGGAAACCACCCTGACCACCTGGCACTTTTATGGGCTCTGAGTACGTACAGTGGGAATTCTTCAGGGCCCAGGGTGCGACTCTCCCATGAGGTATCGCAGTACTCCCATGGGAGCTACCACATAGACTTAACTGCTATGGTACAATGGTACAGTGTAATCTTCATCAGTAGACCTTGCACAGTACCGCAGTGGGGAGCCTTGCACCTTGGTACAATGGAAGTATGATGGTAATGATGAAAACATTTAAAAGAAAAATATTATAAATGAAATGTGGGTTGGAGACACAGAGGGGTTGGCAGCACACAACAGATTAGATGTGTGTCCAACCCCTTACTGCACACATCCGGAAGCCATGTGCAGAGGGGTTGGCCACTTGCATGAGATTGACCACAGGGCCATGCTGAAGATGTCTCAACGTCATCCGAGTTTAAAAATATTGGCTGCTTCCAGACTTGTGCAAATTTGGCAGGAGTGACTTTAATGAATAACAAACTGAAATTCACTGAAAAATAAAGGTTTAAGTGACGTTATAGTTAGGTGTTGAAATTACATAAAAAATAATGCTTAGTTAAAAAAAACTGATATTCACTAGTTATAATTTACTGAGCTAATTACAACTTGCATCCCCACCATACACTGCTTATGATCTCATATATTACATCACTCAGGAATTTTAAATGACATCATTGATAACTTCACTGATGACATCTCAAATTATATTTGGCTATATCGGTCTATTATTTGTCAGTCATTTGGAGTCACTTTTGAACCTCTGTAAACAACGCAGAAATTGGCTGGGGTCAACAACCCCAAAGAACGGGCTGTAGCTCTGCTGTCTTTAAAGTGCGCTACAGTAAAGTCTGCTTTCTCTCCAAAGATGCAGAACCCATCAAATGTATGTTGGTTAGGGAGGCCTGTACGTCACCAGAGAGTCCTGTGGATCTCATCCAGGTGTGTCCACATTGACAACACTTTTACTGACTGCCCTGCTTAGGCAATCCGTGGTATCCAGGCATGCACAGATAACACACTTGCCAACGTCCTGCTCAACATGTATCTTTCGAAACTGGCAACAAGATCTCACTAGCCATATCCAATCGCACATATCACAGTGCCAGACTGGCAGAAGAAAACATGCTCATGCCAAAAGCCTCAATCCTCGTGGATTTTCAAAACAGAGGAGCGAGTGGTAATGAATTTGGACTCACGTATGCAGCTCCGTTCTATCACTTCCAGGGTGGTGTGGAACCAACCCAGAGTCACAAAATTCCACCAAGCAGCTCAGGAGCACTGCTATGAAAAGAATTCTGGATTCAGTCTGGCGTGTGGGGGATATTTGAAAGTGAGGAATCCGTGGTTACAAGTATCCATCTGAAAAACTAAATTAAGTAAAAATACGTATTACATTTATGAAAAGGCGTTTTGGTCAAAATAATTGACTACATAAAAAACATTGGTATTGTACAAGATGGTTTTGAAAGTGATGTTTTGTCTAAAGCTATTTTGGAAAGCGGTTTGATCGCATGGACCCACCTAATGAATCACACACTCACTTGAATATTGAGAGCTGTGGCAGTAAGACGTAAACTGGCACATGCACCAAAGCCTTTTGCTATCGCAAACGGTGCGATTGGCAAAAATCGGCCGTTTGCGATCGCAAAATTTGCTTTTGCTATGCATCAAGGGTCAAGGCCCTCTCAATTTGCGGATTCGCAATTAATTGCGAGTTCTCAAATTGCGATTGCATTTAAGTAATCGCATTTTGTGATTCCCTAAATGCAATGCAAGAACCACTTTGAAGAAGCAATTTCGCTACTAGGGGGCGCAAATTACCATGAAGTTGAACTTCATGGTAATTTGCAAAAAATTTGAAAAATGAACTAAAGTGCATTTTTCAAAGTATCATTTTACACACACACATGCCCTTGGGGCATGTGTGTGTGCAAGATGTACTTGTATGCAGATTTCAGGGGGGCAACAGGGTGTCCTTTTGACACCCTGGTATCCTTGAAATTGCATTCTCAATTTACGATTCTCTAATTCAGAATCGCAAATTGAGAATGTCTTCCCATTCATTCCTATGGGCCTCTAGGCCCATAGGAATGAATGGGGAGGTATTCCTTAGTTGCGACTTGCAATTTGCGAGTCGCAATTAAGGAATGTTTAGAAATCGCTATTTTTTAAGCGATTTTCTACATGCATAGGCTTTTGTGATTCTTAATTGCGATTCCTTAAAAATCGCAATTAAGAAATCGCAAAAGCCAACATTAATGCATGTGCCTGTAAAGTTCTTGCATAGTGGGGGCTAGTGTGGTGTGGGTGATATTAAGAAGAGTTTCTGGAGCTTACTATTTCACTGTAAGAGGCGATGGGGCTTGAGGCCCTACACCAAATCAACTTCACACATTGCATTTAAATTTTAAATTTCATTTTCACCTTATGATGGCAATACTTCCAGGCACTTTTACAGGGGCTAGACAGCTGAGGCAGGGGAAGAACAATTGCTGGCTGCAGAGAGGTAGTTCTCGATGTAGCAACCATCACCTGTGACCTGAAGGGTCCAGGGAAGAATTGAAGAATTGCAAGACAAGTCCCAAAAACAAAATCTATAAAGGTCGCAGCTACCTTCTCAATCCCTACTTGGCCATGGAGGAATGCAGGACTAAGACAAAAACCCTAGGTTTTCATTGCCCCATACACTGTCCACTATCCTGAAGGTCACAAGTCACCGCCTTCTCCCCTATACAGAATCAGAGAAGCCCATCTGTAGGTCCACCATCAAAGCACCCAAGTTCTGGTGTGTCTCCCGCCTGCTACTTTTAAAGAAGAGGCAAGAAACATTTAGAAAATGGCAAACAGGCTGAGTAAAGAAGGTGAATTTTATTTATATTAATGGTTTGTGCCTGTGGTGATAGAAAATAGGATCTGTGATATAAATCTGCGATTTGTGTGTTAAATTCTTAATGCTATATTGGTGTGATTATGCTTATTGATGTTATCACGATTCCCATGAAGGTAAACTGCATTTTAATTAGTCTATGACCTTTATTTATAATGTTCACAGGAGATCACTTAATACAAAAGGAAGCAATGGACACATTTTTGTAGAGGGATGGATGGGAATGTCAGATTGACTGTGGGTGGGGTCCTTTTTTATTTTAGGTAAGTCATCGCGAAGTTCGTGCGTCTTGTTTGGCTCAAATCCACCAAAATAAATAAAAGGAATAGTATTGAGCAGGAACCTCTCATGTAATAAAGCACACCCGGAAGTTGGGAGAGAAAACCAGCAGAACACAGAGGCAGCCCTAGCACTCGGAGCTCGGTGACATCTGCTAAGAAAGTACTTTGAGTGATGAAAGGTAAAACACTATCTGAGGAATTATTAGTCATTCAGTTAATCTACTCTTTTTTATGACTAATGCCCACGTGATTTAGCTACCATGAATTTAGATAGAACAGAAGGACAAAATAGATAACAGATTGTTCTAAGGGGGGAGGGGCTCCCTCCTCACGGCCCTTTAAAAGGATTCTTTCTCAAAGGCATTAGGTTCCATGGTTTGCACACATTCAGAGATTGTCAAGCAGTAGAAAAAAAATCCAATACACAGCAAGAATGACAGTAAAAGAAAATCGCTGCTGTTAAGTAAGTCATATTTTGTTTCTACCAACTGCAAATAATTGGTAGGTAAAATGTACAATGACACATCCCAAATGCATCATAAGTGTTCGCAGAACACCATGTTTCCTTTCTTATCTGAGCTATCCGTTGAGCTCAGATGCTTTTTCTCTGGTAGCAGAACAGATGTCAGTGAAAAAAAGCAACGGCTTGGAATTGTTCCAGAAAAACGACTGAAAGCTCTGGATTTCTGCGTTAGTGCCAGGCAAGCATTAACATTGCCTGACATGTTTTTAGATGCTAATTTATGCAAATGCGTCGCTTTCCTTAGTATGGCAATGCTTTAACCGGATTTCCAGTTTTACAGCATATTTCTGACATTGTGAACTAGTTCCAGGTGCCAGATTGGACCCAGAAACCTTTTTTCATACAAGAACTGGGCACCAGGTGGCACCATATAGTTGTGCCTTTGCAGCCGGTGCTCCCACCTTCAATTGATGATTTCCATGTATAAAGCAGGCTCATAATCATGCTCCTTGAGAAGAAAAGACCAACAAGATACTTGCGTTCGGTAACACTCTTTCTGGCGAATAACATGTCTAATTGCAGATTCCTCATTTTTAGAATATTTCCCAGTGCTCTCACACACCTCTAAGTGGTGTCCTGCACCCCCATTGTGGCTTCATTCCACCCCAAAAGTGAGGGACCACTGCATGCCGACATTAATGTCCTGCTTGAGACTTCATGTGCCCTCCATCACAGAGCACAAAACAATGTGGGGTGCCAGTGTGCTGATCAGTAATGTGGGACCTTATGGCAAAAGAATGTATGTATGTATGTAAATGTATAGGCATTTATATAGCGCACTACTTACCCGGAGGGTCCCAAGGCGCTTCGACCGCTGCGAAACCCTTCCTGGCTTCCCTGAGAGGTGGTCCCTTAATGGGTATCTCCAGAGTGAGACCAGGCATCCCCGGCGGTCTTGTGGGGCCGTTAGTGAAGATGCGGCAAGCTAATGCCCAGAGTTGCCGAGTGTGAACGCTGATCAGAGTGGGCACCGAGGCGAGAGAATTATCGAGTCCGCTGACCCTGGTCCAGAAACCTGCCGCGCCGGGAATCGAACCCTGGTCCCGGGCCGTCCTCTGCTCTCGGGTCTGCCGCCTCTAACCAGTGAGCCACACTACTTCACTAGAACCACCCCACAGAATGTGGTGGTGGAAGGGCAGTGAGGAATCTGTGGTTAGACAGGGTATCCAAATGAGAGAGTGTTACCAAAAGTTACTCTTCTGGTGGATATTCCTAACCACAGATTCTTCACCTTTAGAATAGGTACAAAAGCAATGCCTCCCAACTGTGGAGGCTCTGAGGACTGGTCTGAAACTATAATATCTTGAAGGGCCTTAATGGGTGAAATGCCCTTTCTGTTGGACCTGGTGTTCAAGGCATTAGTGCTTCGTGAACATGTGCACTGATGCCCACATTGCGGCCAGACCCTCAGTGTGCCAATCCAGTGGTGGCAGCCTTGGCCCTGGTGGAATAGGCCTCAGTCCTTCTGGCGACTTCTTTCTTGGCCAATGTGTACAAGAATTTAATGTTGGGTGGCTGTACTGTGAAGGGTCTGGATTTCATTCAAGATGAAGTGATCATAATCAGAAAACTAGTCTGCAAAGGACAGAAGATGCAGGGAGCAGCTATGCATCAGCTCAAAAAGAATACACATGGGAAATATTAAGACCAAGTTAAGTTTTCACATTAGCATCACACACAGGTTGGTTGGGAAAATGTATTTTTTAAAATGGTACCAAAGTTGTGGCACGATAAAGCCAACGTTACCCTGGCCAAGTCTTAATAATGCAATCAATCTACCAGCTTGTTAATAGCCAGTATTTTACTGTTATTTTTATTTAACTTCGGTACCATCTACTGGGTTTAAACTCCGAATACTAATAAGATTGCGAAACATCTCTTCAAGTGCATCATTTTCGTTCCTTTTTGCTTCATTGAAGTTGATGCAACATTGCTTTGAAATATTGTAAATCGAAAAACTTTTTCCTGTGGCCATAGCAAGACTGATATGAGTCAGTTCTAAAACGGATGAGGGCATCTATTGAAGCCTTAACATCCAGGGGTCAGCATTAACACATTTTACTGTCCTGAAGATGGTCTCGTGTATGGAAACGCAGAGACCGTAATGTCGACCAGCACCTTCTCTTCTACGATTTGTTGTTACTTTTTTTAAGAGGAAAGGTGTCTACAAATTCAAAGTGAAGGCCCTAAATTGATATTGTTACCTCTCTGTCACATAATGTATAATGTATAATGTCTATAAAAGTACCCTTTGCCGAGTGAGATAAAAGTGAACATTTCTCTACATACACCCGCTCTCTGTTTTTATTTGCTCTGTATACTTTTGCATTGATGATTTGGATCATATAAGATAAATGTTGCTATTCTGTTATTAGTGATCACCATTAGACTAAGCTATCAAATAGCTGGAATTAACCACCACCCAAGGAAATCATTTATTTGACCTTACAAACTAAGTACATCAATAATTCAAGCTAGAATACGTGAATAAATCCCTTGAAGGCACCTGTACTCTATGAGCTGAAGCATGCCTACACCTTGGCACTGCCGAAATAACACCGTCAGCCCGGCAGTGTTCTTGTGATATGGCGGTCGTGGGCGGCTGGCTTGGCAGTATACTTCTGACCGCAGCATTGGCAGTCCAGCGGTCGGACCGCCAAACTTGTAATTGGACCCTAAGTGTAGAATATGCCACTAACAGCCAATTCGCCTTCAAAGTCAAAAAAATGATCTCACCCACCTACATCCCTGTCACAAAGGTAGTCAACCGCTATAACTTACTAATAGAAAGCCCTTTCTACCAACAAAATGAAGGAAAACTTCCCCTAATGGACTATTACTGAGATACTTGGGGCTACAGATTGCATTGGTCAGGACACAGACACCGAGCAAAATTCCAGATACCATGGTGGAATGTCTATGACAGCACCCTGGCAAAGGAAACCAAAACAAACAATGCAGTGGAAGGATGCCATAGTGCTTTCCAATCCACACTAGGCAGAAACCAACCTACATTTTATAAATGTATCAAAGCATTAAAAAAGAACAAAGCTACCAAGCACTGAGAATAAAACAATCTGTTAATGAAATTGGCCCTAAACTTCACAAAAAAACAAAAAAATGTACAACATGCTACAAAGTAAAGTCAAAATTCTTATAACAAAGGACTGGACTACTTACAAGTAATAGCCAAATCTAGCCTCTAAAATAAATATTACCCAACCAAAAACCTCAAAAACTACAACATACTCGAACACAAGAAACCAAATATATATATATTTCTTCGGCTTTAAATAACTAGGTATCTTTGTTACCTCGGATCCTACAATGTTCCATGATCAGAACCTATTGGGTCCCCTACACAGGCTGCACATTGGCGATCTCTACCACTCTCCCTCCCTGGCAGGGCGGGCTTATTTAAAATGCTGGAGCTCCCGCGCTTCTTGTATGCCTTTCAGGACTTCCCATTTCCGATTCCTGAATCCTATTTTAATGCTGTGGAAAGTGACATGCGACTTCTGTTGTCGGATGGCGGGGCGGCCCGCATCACCCTCCAAAAGCTTACCCAGAGTTGGTATGACGGAGGCATCGCCTTGCCTAATCTGCGCCTTTACTACTGGTCGTCGCAACTGGTGGCCACCAATCAATGGATACATGGCTCGCCCCTGAATCTGGTCTTCCACTTGGACAGATGCCAGACTGGGCGGGGGGTTACCTAGGGGCCCTCTACAACAAACCGGTCAGGAATAGGTACATTGGACCCAGGGCACAAACCGTCGCAATATGGCACAGAGCCAACAAGTGTTTGGGCTGGTCGGATAAACTTACCAAAGTGACACCGTTATGGTTATCGCAACAACTGGACTCCCTGTGCTTCCACTTGGGATTCGATAGGTGGGACACAATAGGGATTTCGACTGTGGGAGACCTAGTACACAGAGGCAAGCTACTGACATTTGCGGACCTGCAAACCAAACACTCCCTCGCACGGACAGAATCTTTCCACTATCTCCCAATCAAACATGCTATCCTCACCGCCATCCCTGATCTCTCCTCCCTACCTGAGACTTCCCCCTTGGAGGATAGACTGCTCTCGGAACCTCTCCCTGCAAAGGCCAAATCCTACACCTACCGTAAACTCTGTAACAATCTCCCTGACACTTTCCAGCCCCTACGAGACAAATGGCAGGCAGACCTAGGTCTATTAGAAGATGAGGAATGGCGGGCGGTCCTAATGTCCCCTAGAGAGACAGCAATCAATCATTGGTTCCGATTGATCCAATTAAAGGTTTTACACAGGGCTTACATGTCCGCTACTCTACTGGCCAGAATCGGAAGGCGCCCTGATGGGTTGAGTCTGAGGGGTTGCGGCCTGACTGGTACCTTCTATCATGTCTTATGGTAATGTCCGGTAATACAACAATTCGGGGGGGGGGGGGGACTGTTCGGAAAATGAGGAACTCCCTGAGAAAGCCAGTCCCACTGGCGCCGAACGAAAGTGTCCTCAATATCTGGGCGGCCACGGACCTGAATGAACTGGAACTACAGTGGGCGGCGTTGGGTTTCCTACTTGCTAAACGCTCAATTGCTATGAAGTGGGGCTCTCCCGAGAGGCCGTTGGTGGTGGGTTGGATGGCTGAGATGGACCCCAGCATGCTTGCTGAAAAAAACAGTGTATAAACTTAGAGGTTGCTCCACGAAGTGGGATAAGAAATGGGGACATTGGAATAAATACACTTGTGAACTCTGTGAATCTTTGACAACTGAATTTGCCAAGGACCGAGCTGGACCCTTGCGTCGAACTGTACACTGATTTATCATTCTGTTTATTCTGTATCTTGATTCTTCTGTGTCATTTTATTTGTGACTGGTTTATTGACTCTGCTTTTTCTTTCCAATAAAATCTTATGTTAAAATATATATATATATATATATATATATATATATATATATATATATATATATATATATATATATTTCTTGATAATAATATAAATATTTTATTACATCAGTAAAAAACTCTATAAAAGAGAAAAATGATTAATCACTGATATAATAAAAATATTAATATTAATAACAAAAAAATATATCATACTGACCAACTAACAAACTTAAAAATGAAATCAAACCATGACATCAAATAACACCTAATGCAAACAATACCACATACAAAAATATAACTATAACATAAATAACATTTAATACCCAAAATAAAAAATGAAATAAAACTTACGGTTCTGTAGTTGTAGATCTCTCGCCAAATCCACACAGCAAAAAAAATAATGCACCGAAAAAATGAAGAAAACGGATACAAAAAGGCCCCCAAAATGCACAATAATTAAAAATCCAATCGAAATCCCTCAAAGCAATCATAAGTCTGTAGGTTCCATAAAGAAACAGAAATGTTTTTTGTTTTTTTAAAGAACCGTTCTAGGAAACCTGAAAAATAAGGAAACCTAGGTAAAAACAATTGGTTTCAAATAAACCAAAAGATATTTCCTGAACCAAAAAAAGTCGTAAACTCCAACTTCAGACTGAAATCATTCGTAAACACAAAGCTGTACAAGAAACATTAAACACCGACCCATTCAATACATTACAGTCCGAAATAAATACAAACAGAACACTTAATCATCAAAACAAAAGTAAAATCACATATTTTAGCAATAACAATCATGAATTATTAATACATTTTTAAAAAAAGTGACACAACAACACAATGCAAAACATCTGGCTTCAGAAAGGGCTACAGCACTGAAACCGCAATCCTTAATGTCATGGACGATCTACACAAGTCACTGGACTCGGACCAATGCTGCTTTCTCATCCTCCTAGACCAATCGGCTGCATTCGATACAGTCGATCACAAACTGCTCATCAAGACTCAACAAGAAAGGGCTGCTCTTGAAAAGACTGTCCTCCACTGGTTCTCTTCCTTTCTCCACAATCGCTCACAAAGAATAAAAATTAGAAACTTCGAGTCCGACCTCCAACCAGTCATCAAGGGTGTTCCACAAGGATCAGTGCTCTCCCCTCAGCTTTCAACATCTACATTGAACCCCTTACCACTCTACTCAGAAAATCCAACATCCCTTTCCACCTATATGCGGATGACACACAACTCTATCTGGAAACCTCCTCCATTGCTGACATCCAAAGACTCAACGCCACGCTTGGGGAGGTACAAGACTGGCTCTCTAACAATCACCTAAAACTCAATCAAGAGAAAACGGAACTACTCCTTATCTCCAACAAAGACGAAACCCCACAAATCTCAGAATGGCTCAAAGCTATTGATGCCCTCAATGGCAACCTCATCCTGGCGGATTCTGTAAAATCTCTAGGTATCACCGTAGACCGTAAACTGAACATGAAAAAATATCTCAAGATCTACAAAAAGTGCCTTTCTCAATCTGAACTTACTGTACAAAATAAAACCCTTCCTCCCACCCAAGAACCTTCAGCAAGCCACCCAAGCACTAGTACTCTCTAAAATTGATTACGGGATTGCAGCCCTGATTGGGACATCAAACTCGCACCTCGCCCCCCCTGAAAACAACCTTGAATGCAGCAGCTAGATTGGTCACCGGTACTAAGAAATTTGATCACATCTCCCCTGCACTCAAATAACTCAAATGTCTCCCAATTGAGTTGATAGCCAGCTTCAGAACAGCCTGCCTCACCCACAAAGCGCTGCACACAGGCAAACGGGAATACCTGGCTGCCAAACTCAAAAAGGCCGGCCAGTACAGAAACCTCAGGATCTCCAACACTCTGCTACTCATCCCGCTGAAATCTCGTAAGCAGAAAACCACGAAAACATCGTTTGCTGGAAAAGCCCCTAAAATGTGGAACTTCATCCCCCCCACATCAGAACATCAGAACAATCCCCTCATTTCCCAAATTCAAACATCTGCTAAAAATCCTCTTCCTCGACCGCTCTCGAACAAACCGATAAAAGCCAAGGATGCACCCTAGCCTGCACTCTATCTAACTTTAAATTTTGACCAGTGTCACTGACTCGGATCAAGAAAACTTTCTGGACACTCGTGCTGTGTGAACAAAGAAACTTTTGGGGGGCCCGCCTTGTTTGAAATTCATCCTCCATGCCAGTCCGTGCGACTGCGCCTTTGTTCATCCTATACTCGGCTTGATCCACATGTTTGACTATACTCTGTACTACCTATTTGCACATAGTTTACTTGTTGTAAAGCGCTCTGATACCCTCGGGTCCAGCTAGTGCTATATAAAACTCCTAAAATAAAAGTAAAAATACAAAAAAAATACAAAAAACTCTGTAACAACACTATCAGTCTTACTATGACTTTGGCAGTGTGGCAGTATGGCAGCGGGCTACCACGCCAGCGCTCCACTGTCACACCACCAAAGCCATAATGCGATCGCCCATGGGATTCCGACAGTAATCCAGGTCCGGTGAGCTTTCTACGGCTGGCCCATGACTGTGCAGTGCTAAGGCTCATATGTGATCCTTAGCAAGGCATCGCAAAGGGAACGCCATTGCAGGTTCCTACAGGGCATAGACAGCCAAGTCCATGCCCTGCAGGAACTGGGGGTGCATGCAGACAGGGTGGCACATAATATGCTCCCCTGCATGCATCCTTTGATGCAGAGGCACCAGCAGGCCCTGTAGGGCCCCCTTTATTTACTCACCACCACACTTTTCATAGCTGACTCACCACCATGAACACTGTGGCGATAAGGATACCCCTAAAAATTATGTTGACTGTAAAATAAAATGAAAATGTACATCACACAAATATGTATAAAATATGATTTAGTTCAGTTATTTTACAATGAAAAATATTTTATTTACTTTAAAATTACTAATATTTTTATATTAAAAATATATATGACAAAATGTAAAAATACGCAATAAAATAAAACTGTCAAAAAATTAAAATGTAAAAATATGTTTGACATATTTTTCTGATGCTAAGTTTGGGGGAAATCTTAAACACTAAAGGGGTGAAATGTACGAATCCCAATCAATCAATCAATCAGAGTACTTGTAAAGCGCGCTACTTATCCGTGAGGGTCGCAAGGCGCTGAGGGGAGCGGGGTGCTGCTACTGTTCGAAGAGCCAGGTCTTGAGGAGTCATCTGAAGGTGAGTAGGTCTTGGGTCTGCCGTATGTGGGTAGGGAGGGTGTTCCAGGTCTTGGAGGCGAGGAAGGAGAAGGATCCGCTGCCGGAGGTCGTACGTTGGATGCGGGGGACAGCGGCGAGGGTGAGGCTGGCGGAGCGGAGCTGGTGGGTTGGGGTGTGGAAGCTGAGTCTACTGGTCAGGTAGGCTGGCCGGAATTGTGGAGTGCTGTGTGTGCTTGGGTGAGGAGCTTGAAGGTGATCCTCTTGTCAACGGGGAGCCAGTGTAGGTCTCTCAGGTGGGGGGTGATGTGGCTGCGGCGGGGTACGTTGACGATCAGTCGGGCGGAGGCATTTTGGATTCGTTGTAGTTGTCGTAGGTGTTTGGCTGGGATTCCTGCGTAGAGTGTGTTGCCGTAGTCCAGTCTGCTACTGACGAGGGCCTTTGTCACCGTTCTTCTTGTTTCGGTCAGGATCGACTTGTAGATCCTGCAGAGCATGCGGAGGGTGTTGTAGCAGGAGGAGGAGATAGCGTTGACCTGTTTAGACATGGAGACGGAGGAGTCGAGGATGAATCCTAGGGAGCGTGCATGGCCGGTGGGTTGATCCAATCTAACCCATTCTAGTAAGGTGTTGATCACTATTGCTATTACCGCTCCAATATAAACCAACTCAGGGAAGGTATTGGACAGTAAAGGGTTGATATTTACTTTTCCCACTCCAATCTAAACCAATTTGGGTAAGGTGTTGGATACTAAAGAGGTTACATTTACTATTCCCATACCAATCAAAACCAATTTGGGGAATATGTTGGACACTAAAGGAGTGACAGCTGCTATTTCTACTCAAATCTAAACCAATTTGGGTAAGGTGCTGAACACCGAAGGGGTGACATTTACTATTTCCATTCCATTCTAAACCTGCTTGAAAACTGTGTTGGACACTAAAGGGGAGACATTTTCTATTCCTACTTCCATCTGAACCAATTTGAGAAAGGTACTGGAAACTAAAATGGTGACATTTACTATTCCTACTCCAGTCTAGACCAAATTCGGGGAACATGTTGAGCACTAAAGGGGGGAGAATTACTATTCCCACTCCAATATACACCAATTTGAGCAGGGTGTTGGACAGTAAAGAGGTGACATTTACTATTCCTAATCAGACTTAAACCAATTTGGGGAAGGCATTGGATTCTAAAGGGGTTACATTAACTATTCCCACTTCCATCTAAACCAATGTGGGAAGGTGTTGAACACTATAAGGTTGACATTTACTATTCCCACTCCATCCTAAACCAACTTAGGGAAGATGTTGGACAGTAAGGGACTGATTATGAGTTTGGCTGTCTGTAAACAGCCGTACCTACGGTGGCGATCTGAACGCCGCGAACTTGGCAGCCAAACCGCGGTATTACAGATGGGTGGACTGCTATGGGAATGACTGTGGCTTAACTGTTGACACTGCCGACCAACTCTGACCTCCGTGGCAACGGAATAGGCCAATGAGACAATGGGAGGCTAGGACTGCCAGTGAAACCGCTGGCCCAATTACGAGTTGCTTTACAGCCGGCGTGACCGATGTGGTCCAACCATCACATCTGAGATGGCAGAAAACGAGGTTTATAAGGCCGAAAGTCACCTCTTCATGTCATCTGCCATCATGGAGACCATTGGACACGTCCTACCGCTGCTGTACCTGCTCGACCATGTTCAAAACCCACTGCATTGTGGACAAAATCAGCAGTAAGTCATACAACCACCAGTTTCCATACACTTGAGGTTCTGAAAATTACGAATTAGTTCGTACTCAGCCTCCATTTTGTGACCGCCGCCATTTTGTGTTGCCCTCACTCAGGCAGCTCGGCGAACGCGATGTTTTTGTCGTTTCTGCCTTTGCGTGTCAGGTGGCTTCTCTGCTAATGTTTACTAGTGAGTGTCAGGGTCTGGCCAAGTACACTAATTCCTGTCTGAGCTGATTAATCCCCGTCCGGACTACATGTTGGTTCACACCATTGTTTCCTTTACTTTATCTTATCTGCTGTCCTTCGCTACATGTCTCCTGCATTCTCCTGTTTCACGACTGTCCTCCTGCGACACACACCTGTGTTTTCTTTGCTCGTAAACTGAATAATGTGGATTCATTCGTAATTTACTTAAGAGGTCGAGTAACAAACGAGACCGGGAATTTGAGTTGTTTTAGTCTTAAAACATTGTTTCTAACGTTTGCTTATAGCTCATGCTCTTGTGAAATTGCCTTTTTGCATTGTGTTATACTGTATATAAACCTGTGCGCCACGGAGTTAAGTGCCAGTCTCTATTAAACCTCGTTGCATTGACGACTTCTAAGACCACTGTACTAGCTGCAGCTAATAAATACCATCTTCTACGCAAGACGAAGAGTCTGTGTCTCTGTATTTGATAAGGCAGGTGAACTCCGGGGATTTAGGCGTACCCTGCGCCGCCGGGCCTTAAGGCTGCGGTTCTCCAACTGGCGCCCAACGTGGGGCGACTTCAGTGGTAGCGGTTGAGCCCAAGGGTCGTGAGGAGCCCCGCAAGAAAACTCCGGAGGAGGCGCACCACCTGATCGACCCCTGTATGTCGGAAGTGGACCGAAGGTCTTTGACAGCGCGGCTACTCCTCTCCGATGGCTGCTGACGACTGCTGCCCTGACTGTCGCCCTGCCTTGGACCCTTCTGATGACGTTTTGTAGAGCGAGACGATAGACGGACCTTCGCTGGTGTGGACCGATTCTTAGTTAAGTATTTGGTGGGTCGCTCCCACAGACCTTTGTTTTGTTTTGTTTTGTTTTGTTTTTTGGTACATTCAGGTATTGCAATCCCTGAAGCCAAGGGGTAAGTACGATTGTACTGTTCCACTATACCCTTTGTTGTTTGTGATCAGTCTAGAGAAGTAACGATGCCTGGGCTGAGTAAGTTTAAGAGATGTTGTTGTTTAGGTTGCACAAGGGATTCCCAGTTAGAGGAATCGTGCCCGATCCCTCCAGTTGGAACTCCCACTTATGAGCTCTATTCGAAACATGGTATTGGTCCCATTACCTTTAACGAGACATGGGTCCAATATACGAAGAATAGTGGAGTCTTAAGATGGCCCCAAAACGGTAGCTTTGACCCCACTATACTAGATAATTTAGAAACGATTTTGTTTAAAAGAAAAGCCCGACCGGCTATGTTTGACTCCTTCCGCCTTTGGCGTAAAGAAGCCAAACAGAAAGAGATTAAACAAGCGAAAAAGGATAAGAAAGCACAAGATATGTCGATTTTACAGGCTGCCCAACAGCTTAAAGATAATGAAGAAGAGGGTGCGAGGGAGGTGTCAGAGAGACAACATCGTATGGCGATAGATAGATGCTATCCGATGCTGCCTACTTCCTCTTCTGATAAAAATAAGGAATTAGAAGAAGATGCCCTAATGACTTGTTTGCTGAGTTCCCCTCCGCCCTATGTGCAAAATGCTACTGCACCTCCATTACCCCCTCCTGTTGCTCAGCAAGTGGTTGCTCAGTTGCCAATTGTTCAGCAACAGGCTCAGCCTGTCAATTCTTCTTTTCCTGCTTCTGCTCCATCCTTGCAGTCTGTGATTCAGCCTCTGTCTTCTCCTACTCCCCAGCCTGTTATGTTGCAATCTCCGCTGCCTTCTACATCTGCCATGTCTCCTATTCTTTTGAAGAACTCTACTACCTCGCATAGGAGGATAGCGGATGCTGTTTCAAGTTTGTTTCCTTTCCCCTCTTATTGGGTCTTTCAATTTGTATCCAGCTTTTTCTAGACAACAATCTCGTTGTCAGCTTCCTCTTACGGACAAGAAAGTGGTTTTGGGTTCTCTTGCCCGTAGATGGATTGAGCAGGGATTAGAATACAGTACTGCAGATATTATGAGTAACTTCTATCAGTGGTCGGAACCTAGGCAGAGATATGTTTTCAATGTCATGTGTCAAACTATTATTAAAGGTTGGGATGATATGGAGTCGGATACAGTTCCCTTGAAATTATTGAAGCTACAGGCAGACTTCGATAAGGGTGTTATTGTAGGAAATAGGGTTGAAGAGGCAGTAAATAAACTCATTGCATTTCGCATTATGTTTCTGTCCATGTCTGTTTCTGAGGTTAACACCACCAACAAACAAGGTAGTAAGGATTATCCGATGCGTGAAGTTCCTCCTGTATGGAGAGAAGCGGTACAAGGTGCACCTCCGGTCCCCGCTCATTTCCAGCGTATATGGGTCCATGAGCCTTGGAAGAGGTCTGAAGTTTTAGCCCTTAAGAGCACTCTTCCGGACCCTCGTAAGAATCCAGCTGGATACTATGAAGAATTGTCCCAAACAGTTGACGCTTGCATTATGAATTTAGCCGATATTGATATGCTGTTCGGAAATGTGGTTCCGCAAGGTATATGGGCACGGATTCGTAAGGAAGATCACTTGGTTGAATTAGGTGGCGATTGGGCTGCTATTAGAGCCGCTGTTGTGAATTAGGTAGGCGGTGCGAAGCCTGAGGATTTGATTACCGCTCTTCCAGGTAGAATAATTGAATTGATGAAGACAATGATGCCTGCAGTGCGAGTGAATTGGGATAAGTTGGCCGCGTGTAAGCAAAAGAAAGATGAAAGCGTCTCGTATTTCTTCACTCGTTTCGAAGAGACGTTTATAGACCATAGTGGTCAGGATTTGAGTGAAGAGGGTGGTCGGCGATTATTTGTGGATAAGTTTGTATATAATCTACTTTCTGAGTTGTCGAGCAAATTAAAGAGTTCTGAAAGTGCATGGGATGTCTCTTCCCCTGCTAAAATATTGGCTACTGCACAGTATTATGAGAACAGAGATAAGGAAGAAAAGGAGAAACAAGAGAAGAAAAATGGAGATCTAAAAACGAAGGTTCTTTTGCAGCAGGCGTATCTGCCTCGCTCGAATCAGAATCAGCAGTCTTCCCAGTTCCACCAGCCCCCACAGTTTCAGAGATTATTACAAAAGCCTGAGTATTATGCGCCGCGACCTTCGTTAGGCCCGAACCAATGTGCATATTATAGGGAAGAAGGGCATTTTAAGAATAATTGTCCGGTTCTATTACAGCGCAGTAATGGGATGTCTGCTCCTCGAGGTGGTGGTAATTTTCAGACAGGATTTAGAGGTAGAGGACGGGGTGGGTCCTCTCAGGAACAGCGATCTTTTTATGCATCTACTCCGAATTACTTCGATCGACAAGCAGTTCCGTCTACACAATATTACAATGATGTTTATCATGTTGAAAATGGAGTCGAAGACTTTCAGACCGAATAGGACAGCCATGGACAAAGTGAGGGAGTTGTGTCGATTCCAGTAGATCAAAATGGGCCATATGTTACTGTCAATACTATGGGCGTTTTAGAATTGTTTCTTTTGGATACTGGTGCGATGAGAAGTTCTATTATGCATTCTAAACTCCCTGGGGCACCTTTGTCTGGCATTGTGAATACATCCGTGGGATTTTCTGGCGCCCCAGTTTGTAATCCGGTTGCTTGCCCTTTGCCTGTTTCGATTGGCCCTTATGATTTTGAAACTTCCCTTATCTTGACAACTGGTTGTGGGGAGAATTTGCTGGGTTTGGATTTGTTGAAAAGACTGCATGCAACATTGTATTGTTCTCCTTCTGGTGTGCATCTTACATTGGGAAAGAAATTGATGACTCCCATGTGTTTGTCTCGAGATCAGTTTCCACCTGAGTTGCTTTCTCTCCCGGAAAGTCTTTGGGCCACGGGTCCGAATGACGTGGGTCGTCTTGCGATCCCGCCATATGTTGTTACAGTTAGAGAGAATGTTAGGATGCCACGTATTCCCCAATATCGTATCTCAAGTGAGGGAGAAAGAGCACTATTGGCTATTGTTGATGATTTTATTCGGAAAGGAGTGGTCGAAGAATCGAGAGGCAATGTTTGTAACAGTCCTGTTCTTCCGATTCTTAAAAGAACGGATCCCTCACAGCCTCTTGTTTATCGATTTGTTATTGACCTGAGAGAGGTCAATAAAATAGTGGTACCACAGTTCCCTGTTGTTCCGGACATTACAGCTTTGTTAACAATGATTCCTGCTTTAGCGGCTTGGTTTTCAGTGATCGATCTTAAGAATGCTTTCTTTAGCATTCCTCTAGCTGAGGAGAGTAGGGACCTCTTTGGTTTCTCTTTAGGTGGTCGAAGATTTCGCTTTAAGATAGCTCCTCAGGGCTATTGTGAAAGTCCTTCTATTTACAGTAAAGCTCTTAAATCCCAGCTTGATTCATTTTCTTTGCCCCCAGGCACTATGCTTATCCTGTATGTGGATGACTTGCTGGTGGCTGCTGACACGGAAGATGTGTGTAAGAATGCGACTGTTGCTTTGTTGCATCATTTGTCTGTTTTGCATCATAAGGTGTCACCCTCTAAGTTGCAATATGCCCGCCAAGAAGTGACCTATTTAGGTCATCTCTTGTCGAAGGACGGAAGGCGATTGACCCCAGAACGTATTCATGCTATTTCACAGATGTCTGTACCTACCACACAGATAGAAGTGCGTGCCTTTTTGGGTATCACTTCCTATTGTAGACAATGGATTCCAAATGTTTCCCTTCTAGCGAAACCATTGCTGGCACTGACGTTGAAAGATACGCCCCATCCGCTCCCTTGGACGGATGAATGTCAGCAAAGTTTTGTTGATTTACGTACTGCTTTGTGTTCTGCTCCGGTGTTAGGGACCCCAGATTACAACAAACCCTTCACATTATATGTTCACGAGATAGAGGGTTGCGCATTGTCAGTCTTGACACAGGAATTTGGGGATAAGCAAAGGCCGTGTGCCTATTTCTCCGCTACATTAGACCCAGTAGCTAAAGCGTTGCCCAGTTGTCTCAGAGCTACAGCAGCTACCGCAATCTCTATTAGACAGTCTGCTGGATTAGTATTGGATAACACACTTGTTGTTATGGTTCCACATGAAGTGGATACCTTGCTGAACAGAACCAAAACGTAGCATCTCACGAGTGCTCGTTTGTCTGGTTACGAGCTGACAATTCTAGCGAGTCATGTACACATTAAAAGATGTAACACGTTAAATCCAGCTACGTTGTTGCCACTTCCAGATGAAAAAGATGTTCAGGAGAAACATGATTGTTTTCTCCGAACGGAAGAAGAAACGAAGGGTAGAATTGATTTAAAGGACACTCCGCTCAAGGACCCGGATGGGATCCTTTGGGTGGACGGTTCCTGTTTTAAGCTCCCGAATGGAGAAACCACTTCTGCCTATGCTGTCACTACCTTATGTACTATTGTTGAGACAGCACGTATTGAACATAATTCAGCCCAAGCAGCTAAATTAATAGCCTTGACTAGAGCGTGTGTGTTGTCAAAGGGAAAGAGAGTGAATGTGTACATGGATAGCCAGTGCGCCTTTGGCGTTGCCCATAGTTTTGGCAAGTTGTGGAGGGAGAGAGGATTTTTCACTTCCCATGGAACAAAGATTCAACATGGCCAGTTAGTGACGGATCTTCTCGAGTCTCTTACCTTACCTACACAAATAGCGATCATAAAGTGTAGTGCACACAAGAAAGTTACAGATGATGTGGGTCGTGGAAACGCATTTGCAGATGAGGTAGCGAAAGCAACAATTAGAAACATTACAAGCCAAATGTATGTGGCAGGCCCCGCAAATTGGGTTAGGGAAGTTGGAATGTGTGAAGACACGATTGAGAGTGTGAAAACGATTCAGGGAGAGGCTACTGAAAAGGAATTGAGTACGTGGAAAGAAAGTACGGGAATGTTAGACCAGATGGGCTGCTGCACAGAATTGTCTGAACATGTGTTACCGGTTGTGACTATGGCTCATGGTCCAGCTCATATTAGTGCGAAGGGCATATGTAAGCTTTTGGCTCCGGTATGGCAGAATGAAGGGATTCCGAAATGTGCAGAAAATGTGGTTAAACATTGCATTGTTTGTCTAATGCATAATCCAGGAAAAGGTACGCCAACTCCGGCAGGTCATTTTTCCCCTCCGTTATATCCTTTCGAGGTGTTGCAGATTGATTACATTCATATGGATTGCTGCAACAACCTCAAGTATGTTATGGTGGTGGTATGTGCCTTTTCCCGGTGGATAGAGGCCTACCCCTTGAAAGATAACACTGCTTTGTCGACTGCTAAAGTCCTAATAAAGGAATTCTTCCCTAGATTTGGTTTGACGCGCATTGTCTGGAGTGACAATGGAAGTGAATTTGTGGGCCAGATTATGCAAAAAGTCTGTTCTGGTCTTGGCATCTGGCAAAAATTCCATGCGGCAAACCATCCACAATCAGCAGGCTTGGTTGAGTGTTACAATGGCACACTCAAACTGAAGTTGGCTAAGATTCAAGCTAGCACTGGTCTTGCTTGGCGCGATGCTTTGCCCCTAGCTGTTTTGTCGACCAGAACTATGGTACACTCTCGTATGGGACTTAGCCCTTATGAAGTGGTATTTGGATGCCCAGCAAATGTTTGGGGTGTCCTTCGTCCTAAAAGATATTCTGATATACCGTATCCTTTGTTGATTGACTATCTGCACGATTTGACTACTAAATTGAGTGTTATTCGTCAACAGGTGCAAAGTGTTTTGCCAGAGGCCTCCACAGACCCCGGTCATACAATTCGACCTGGAGACTGGGTCTGCATAAAGAATTTTCAACGGACGAAGAATCTGGAGCCTCGCTGGTCCACACCTACCCAAGTCCTGATCGTCACCCGCACGGCCGTAAAAGTGGTCGGCAAGCGTAACTGGGTGCATGGCGTGCACTGTAAAAAAAGTGCCACTGCCGTTGCCCTTTGACCAGTGGATTTGTAGTGGTGTGAGAGAATCGGACACTGAAGCAATTCCTCATTTTGTTCCCTTCAGTGACGCTCAAATTTATGGGACTGAGTCAGAAAAAGCAGATGATGACATTCTTCAAGCTGCTGTGCCTTTGCATTGTCGGATAGATACTACGAATCCAGAAGCTTTATTCCAGGACCAGACTGTGCCGAGCAAAACACATTACGATTTAAGACCTAGAACCAATAAAGCGAACTGAATTTTTTTTGTGTGAACATTCTCCTATTTTAAGACTCTTTTTGAACTCTTCGTATTTTTCCTTCCTTGTTGATATATTTTTTTTATTTAGTTAGTTTTAGACGTGCCATCTGTCGCCGTCGCAGGGTCACAGTAGGAGTCTCAGACTGTAACCTGGTTTTTGACCTTTTAGTAAATTGGCTAGTGACTCGGGTTTTACAGAAATAAATAGCTGAGTGATTGGGGAAAAGTGCCGTGAGCGACATTTTTTTTAGACAAAGATGGATGGCGCAACAACTATAGATAGGGAAAACAGGAAGAAGGAAATGCAAATTAAGTGCTGTAAATTATTGCGTAGACGCTTTGGCGTAACTTTGTGTTTTTGATGGCTTTATTAGCTTGCACAGGATGGATTGTTCATACTCTACAAACTAGACATGTTGCTAATTCTACATCTCCTTTGCCTTCTCGTCTTTCTGTCCTTTCACATAAAATGCATACACTACCCCCTCATGAACAGATTAGGAGAGCCGAGTATATGAACAATACGTTCATTCAGCTGTTGCACCAGCATCAGTTGGCTGCTAACATGACTGACTGTTGGGTGTGCGGTCTTATGCCACATAATGCGCAAAAGGGAATGCCATATCTGGTTCTTCCTTTTTCTTATGAAGGTTCAGCTTGGGCTTATTTGACAATGTTCTCAGCCGCATACCACAACAGACTTAGAAGCCTTGTAAGAACTTCTGGGATCGGACTAGATTTTAGTCACAGTTCCCTAATAAAAGGCATAGTAATAATGGCTAAAATCGTAGAGAAGAGTAAGATTCCATTGGATGAGAAGAAAGCTTACGATGGATGGAATGTTACCCACTATGTCTCTATTCTTGGGGACAAGACTAAGAAGGGTGAGTCTTCTCCAGTATGGACTGTGCCCCATCAAGGTAGTTTTTGTCTCCAAATGAATAGTAAGAAAATTGACATACAGCAGAAATGTGCATATACATACTTCTTTACATCCCTTGATTTTCCTCCGTTGGTTCCGTCACAAGGAACATACTTTGTCTGCAATGACCGAGCCTATACTTGGCTTCCTTCCAATTTTTCTGGAACTTGCTACATGGCTTTTCTCCTTCCCCCTACATATACGGCTCCGTCAGACCATCACAAAACTAGACATAACAGAGGTGTAATTGATGCCAAAGACACGGCAGAACAAGAGGGAGGAGACTTCCTTAAAGGATTCCTTCCCTTTTGGGGTCCGATGATTAACAGTAGGCATATTAGGCAATTGGTTTGAGTGGTTGAGACCACTATTAATGTTACTGCAGGTGTGATGGGTAACATTACAGCAGAGCTTCAGGCTGACCGTCTTATGACATTACAGAATCGAATTGCTCTAGATGTCATTCTAGCAGACTGAGGTGGTGTCTGTAGATTGATCGGATCTAGTTGCTGCATTTATATTCCAGACGACGCTCCGGCAGTATACCAAGCCATTTCCAAATTGCACACGATCTCCGAGTCGATTCACCAGGACGAAGGAGATTGGTCTTTTATGGGATGGATTTGGGGAATACTGTCAACTTGGGGATGGAAGATCTTAACATTCCTTGGAGCAATCTTAGCCGTCATATTCTCTTGTTGTGGATGTGTGCAATGTGGTCCTGCAGTCTGTGGCCTGTTGGCTACTTTATGTGTTCCACAATCTGCTACTCAGAAGACAGAGAATATTCGAATGATGGTGCAGCAACAACTTGAAGACCTTATGAACATCAGTGTCAACTCTGACTCAGATTAGCGTGAATTGGTTTGTCTTTGCCTGAGTGATGGCAAAAGGAGGGTCTGAGGTTCTGAAAATTACGAATTCGTTCGTACTCAGCCTCCATTTTGTGACCGCCGCCATTTTGTGTTGCCCTCACCCAGGCAGCTCGGCGAACGCAATGTTTTTGTCGTTTCTGCCTTTGCATGTCAGGTGGCTTCTCTGCTAATGTTTACTAGTGAGTGTCAGGGTCTGGCCGAGTACACTAATTCCTGTCTGAGCTGATTAATCCCCGTCCGGACTACATGTTGGTTCACACCATTGTTTCCTTTACTTTATCTTATCTGCTGTCCTTCGCTACATGTCTCCTGCATTCTCCTGTTTCACGACTGTCCTCCTGCGACACACACCTGTGTTTTCTTTGCTCGTAAACTGAATAATGTGGATTCATTCGTAATTTACTTAAGAGGTCGAGTAACAAACGAGACCAGGAATTTGAGTTGCCTTAGTCTTAAAACATTGTTTCTAACGTTTGCTTATAGCTCATGCTCTTGTGAAATTGCCTTTTTGCATTGTGTTATACTGTATATAAACCTGTGCGCCACGGAGTTAAGTGCCATTCTCTTTTGAACCTCGTTGCATTGACGACTTCTAAGACCACTGTACTAGCTGCAGCTAATAAATACCATCTTCTACGCAAGACGAAGAGTCCGTGTCTCTGTATTTGATAAGGCAGGTAAACTCCGGGGATTTAGTCATACCCTGCGCCGCAGGGCCTTAAGGCTGCGGTTCTCCACACTCCTCATCAAAATGATGCCCGCCATGGACCAGGCAATGGATTTGGGGTACTTAAGTAATTTACCATTTCCAGGGACCTTGTCTGGGACTGTTTAGTAAGAATAATCAAAAATACGTCTGTAGGATGCCCTCCTGGGCCAAAACACTGGTACTGCTCAGGCACACTGTACACAAATGGACATGTGTTTGCAAATTATATTCAGTGATAGTGATGTGTGCATTATTTTGTGTTCCACAACAGCATCTTCTCATCATTATCACAACTAATAATGTCTGTCACACTTATCTTTTGCCCTTTCTCACTTGCCTGCTATGTTATAACTGATCTTCACACGTTATGCGATTCACAAACAAGTGGTTCTGTTGGGTATTGACAATCTCTTTCGGGTGGGCTGAGGACAGCTCCAAAACACACAAACAAGCAAAACTCTCTGATAGGCAAAGTTTTTTTATATTAAAAACAGGAAAAAAGAGACAATATATTGGAATTACTTCATTCCACTACATTACTGACGATTACTTGTCAAATACGTGAGTAGTGACTGTGGTGATTCAAGTGACAAGTGCAATGTATATAGTGACACTTATTTACAAAAACATTTATTTACAATAAAATCACAGATAAAGGGACCGAGGGAAGTTAGAACGATGTGATTTCTATCGTTTTGTGGCCAGTTTTATACGAGTAAATGTTCCAAGGAAGACAAGTGGTTAGTGTCCATATTCCTGGAGTTAGCTTGGCCAAATGTAAGAGCGTCGACGTTTCGACCCTGGTTGCGCCCAGTTGGTGGTCGCGGCGGGTCTTTATCAAGACGGGGGGGCTGGAAGGAAAGGAATAGGTATCAGAGAGATGCTTGTACAATACGTCAATAATGACGAGAGTCGCTCAAGGTTACTTACAAGGGGATCGGTCAAGAGGTGATTTATTCCAGAGGGTAGCCCGTTGGTCAACCTAAATCAAAAAAGATTTTAAAAGGATTTTTAGGACCAAGTGGTGTAGGATTCAGACAACCACATTTATGTCATTACGGTGCCTAGGTGACAAAGTGTTTTAACCTATCCATGGGAGTGCCTAAGTGTCCTGATTAGTGGACTCCTTTGGAGTGATTCAAATGGGATTATTTTTCCTATAAGTCCTGAAGAAGAGCCATTTTTTAACTCACCAATACTCACGTTCCCACTCCCTTTCACCAACGTCATCTTTATCATTGACTCCGCCTATAAGTGCCCCCTCGTAAATGCCTGATCGTAGCCGCCTCTATCTGTAGAGAATAGGGTTGAACCCCAATGATCACGCATGCCACCAAGGGGTTACCCTGGTGGGTGAGGGGTCTCTAGGAAAAACACTTTTTTCCTAAATAAACTATCTAAGTGGAGATTCATTATAGTTCATACTTTTTTCCTGGGCTGGTTTTCGATTTGTTTGAAATACGTGTCTACAAGAAGGATAAACCTAGCCTTCACCTCTTCACCCCCTTTATTTGTTGAAAAAACACTCATATTGCACAAATACCAGGTACTATTTTGATGTCAAAGAAACATCTGTATGGATGTATCATTAAAGCGAAACACACCTTCACTTCTACAACTCTGTATTGCACTCTCACACATCACCCACATGAAAACGCAATGTCAGTCAATTTGATTACATAGAATCAGTGTGACAACCATTCTAAGGGCCCAAATGATACACTTTCTGCAGGATAGCTATGCCTCTATCGGGGGGAACCCTGGAAGCCTGGGGCCGTGGGGCACGGTACATGTTGCACATGCCTAACAAACTCAATGTGCACTGGACCTGGGAATTGAAGTATGTCAGTGACAACCAATGGCATTACCAAGTGCCATGTATGTGTAGGGAATGAGTAAGTGCAACTCATGAAAACAAACACAGCACTAATGGTGTGTGTCACACATAGAGATAAAGTAGATGTAAGGTGCACACAGGAAAATGCACACATGTTCATGTAGAACTACACAAAGGTATGACAAGTTAACACTCTACATGTGTGGATCTACAAATATCTAGCTTCAACACTCCTAACACATATCCAACATACACCATAGGGACAACTTCAACCTAAATGATGTGGACAGTGGCCAGGACAACCCAAAATACTTACCATATCATTTAACTCCCAATGCAACGTCTGCATCATTAAGAGCTCATCCCACATATACATACATCCAATATTATCCCATGTCCTGCGTAAGACCAGCACATCATAACTAACTACTGCAAATGGATCAACAATCAGAGATCAAACAAATACAAATATAGTCACACATCACTAAAAATACAAGAATATCAAATAGTTAGAAAAGTATTGGCAGGAGCAATGTCTTCCTAATTTTTAAATGTTTAATACAAATTGAAAAAGCCATCAAGGTTAACAAAGTCCGATAGCCAGTCCATTGTAACAACATGTGTCACAACACAATGCTTTGCCAGAAAACTTTCCCTTACTGACACTGCCAGGGAACTTCCTCACAAAGGGGCATCCATTGGGCACAGCAGACACCTCAAAGATGGGACATGGGGTGGGGGGGATAAGAGGTCTAGAGAGGGGTGGGTTTTTCCTTGGGTAGGTTTTTCCCCCCTAGGGGCTGTGTTCAGGGGGGTGGGGATGCAGTTTCTCTGGGGTGGAGTGGGAGGTAGAAGTGATGGGTTTTTCTTTGCAAGGTTTTTTTTGTTTTTTGAAGCTAGGTTTGGGGGAATGCAGTTTCTCTGGGGTACAGTGGGTAGTAGAAGGGATTTGTATGGGTGTGGGAGAGGCAATTGTCACTTTGGGAGGAGGCGGGTATCACAGGGTAAAAGTCAAGGGCAAACAAGACATCCTCACAGGGAAACGGGTAGGGTGTTCGGGATGGAGTTTGGGTTGGTAGGAAAAGGGAGTGGAAGTGTGAACTGTGTCTTCTGTCAGCACCGTGTGTTGTATTGGTGTTTGTTGCATGGGTGACGGTGTTTGAGTTTTGTATCTTCATGCGCTGTGGACATGCTGGGTGTTGTGGAGGTGTCTATGTGTGTTGCTGTGTTGTCTGTAGAGGGGCCTGTGTGTGTTGCTGTACCATCTGTCGGTATGGGTGAGTCTGTGGTGGGGTCTGTGTGTGTTTCGGTGTCATTCGTGGGAATGGGTGTGTCTGTGGAGGGTTCTGTATGTGTTGCTGTGTCTTCTGCTGTTATGGGTGTCTCTGTAAAGGGCTATGTGTGTGTTACTGTGTAAAGGTGTCTACTGTTTACGTCCATGTTTCAGTTATTTGGATGTTTTGTGTTTGTGGTGCTTGTGTCTGATGAAGTGTGTGCATGCTTAGGTGTGTGTGTGCTTGGGATAGGAATTGGAATAGGGAATGTTTATCGGGCAGGAGGTGGGGTGGGAGGTTGGGATGGGTGGAGGATTGCCGTGAGGGAGGAGGCCAGAGCCTGAAAAGATCACTGTAGGGCAGACATTACAATGTGAATGCCTTCCAGCTAGATCAGCTGGTTGCCTTGCCCCTGGATGATATACAGGACCGCAGTCTGACCCCCTGAGATGTTATTCAGGAGGTAAAGAGTCTCCTCACTCAGGGCAGTGGGTCTAAGAGGTCAGTGGCTGAGGTGCCTGGAGCAAAGTAGATCACTCCCCTCCTACGGGAATGGGAACAGCCAACTAGTAGGGGGACAACAGGAAGGGTGGCAATGGAACTGGGGGTCGTGGACTAGGATGTAGCTGGTAATGATCCTGTGGAGTCTGCCACTACTCTGGAGTGTCCACAGGAGGATGGCTCAGAAGTTGTAGAGCTTGAGCTGCTGTCCTCCGAGGCACTCCCCACACCGTCCTGGTCACTGGGTTGCTCCGTGGCTGATGTCTCGAGTCTGGAACCACTGTGTTCAACTGTGTCCCCACCACCGTTGGCCCCTTCTCCTCCGCTTGTCCTGGATGCATCTGAAATAACATGTAACATGGGCTTATTGCAACTGCGTTTCCACACCTGATCAAAACAAATCAACAGAAAACATTGAAGAAGTACACATATCACACCAGCTTTCTGTTTCACTCTAAAGACTTCAACTTTAGCATGTGCACATGCATGCATGCTACATAACTTGCAAACGGTGGGTCCACTCATGTCATAACCCCAGATAGTCCCAAATTTATTGATGGAATTGTCTACACTCCATCCTTATGTCCTTACAAGGATTGTTGATCACCTTGCATACTTTGGCACTTTATTTATTTATTTATTTATTTATTTATTTATTTATTTATTTATTTACGGATTTTGTAGAGCGCGCGGCTACCCCCAGCGGGGGTGTCCCGGCGCTAAAACTGTCAGCAGGAGGAGAAGGAGCAATCTAGATATATGAAAATAGCCACGTCTTCAGGCGTCTGCGGAACAGAGCTTCGGATGGAACAAATCTAAGGTCGATCGGTAAGCTGTTCCAGTGTTTGGCTGCAAGAACAGCAAAGGCTCTGCCACCCATTCTTGTGCGACGGAATCTTGGCACAAGCATGAGACGCAGATTGTTAGAACGAAGGTCTCTAACAGAGTGGGACAGTCTCAGTCTCTTTCTTAAATAATCTGGACCAGTTCCGTTCAAAGCTCGAAAAGCAAGAATAAGCGTTTTAAACTTAATACGGTTGGCTATAGGAAGCCAGTGGAGCTCCTTGCGAAACGCTGAGATAGGGTGTCTGTATGGGATATTGCCAATCAGTCTCGCTGCAGCATTTTGAACTACCTGGAGGCGTTCAATTTGGTATAGAGGGGCCCCCGCATATAGACTGTTGGCATAGTCCAAGTGGGAGGTAATTAAGGCCTGGGTGACTGTTCTGCGTGCCTCCATTGGCAAAAATGGGAAGATCTTTCTCATCATTTTTAATTTACCAAAGCAGGCCGCAGTGACCTTGTTGATTTGAGGGCTGCAGGATAGCGTATCGTCAAATATAAACCCCAGATTACGGGCAGAGTGAACCGGGGTAGGGGGGGGGTTGAGTACGTTGGCCACCATAATGAGGGTGGGATGGTCATTTTTTGATTAAAGAACAAAACCTCCGTCTTGTCGGTGTTAAGTCGCAGGTGGTTCGAGGACATCCAAGAACAGATTTTGCCAAGACAATGGCGGAAACTGGAGAGGCTGGAGTCAGAGTGATCACTAAAAGAAAATATCAGCTGAGTATCATCAGCATAAGAGATCACTCTGACTCCGCATGCCTCCACTACCTTAGCCAACGGGGCCAGGTAAACATTGAAAAACAGAGGACTCAACGCTGAGCCTTGGGGGACTCCGCGTACAAGAGGCTTGCATCCTGATTTGAAAGGTCTGAGAAGAACCCTCTGTAATCGTCCTTGGAGAAAGGAACTAATCCACGACAGGGCAGTGCCGCTCAGTCCAATCTGCTCCAGTCGGTCTAGGAGGATTTTGTGGGACACCGTATCGAAAGCGGCGGATAGGTCGAGGAGGACCAGCATGGCCTCCTCGCCCTTATCCACACACTCTCGTACCGTCTCCGATACCTCTAGCAGTGCGGTCTCAGTACTGAATCCAGTACGGAAGCCGGACTGGGAGTCATGTAGAAGGGAGTTGGTCTCTAGGTATTCTGCGAGTTGTAATTGGACTGCCTTTTCCAAAACCTTTGCGGGTTTCGGAAGGAGGGAAATGGGCCGATAATTACTGAATTGCGTGGGGTCAGCATCAGATTTCTTTAGGATAGGCACAAGCAGGGCTTCCTTCCAGGAAGTATACCATTATAAAAAGATGCAACCAAATAGGATGGATCCAAGTGTGAGATTTAAACAATGCTCACATAAGGCCTAGAGTAAAACAAATCTAACCATTCCTCCTAACGCATCATGATGTCACGAAGGTCACATTGAACAACAATGTACCACAAATTAGTGTTTTGTGCAGACTCATGTTACAGGTAAATGCTTATTGCACACAAAAGACACGTTGGACTCCAAATTACATCATATGTCCACTACCTGAAGAGTCAAATGAAAGCTGTACACAAGTAGATTAGCTGTGTATCACATTTAGCAGTTAAGGTTCCCTGAAACATTGAGGTCAAAGAATTTGGGAGATAGATACTCAGAATTCACACAGCATAAGACTCTATATAGCCATTTGAATATCCACAATCCTGCTTGGTACAGTTGATGATGCCAGGCATAGATTTTATATTTGCAAGCCAATACACCTTTGAAGGTTTTGAGTGTCGCTGAACGTAAAAAAATGAAGATGTCAGATCACTAGAGACCCAATGGGCAGGCATATCACACCACTCTTTTGCTTCGCATACTCTAATTGCCTTGTCAGGATCAGTGTAGACACTCACATATGATTCCTACTGTTCTACATCTCACCCCCTCTTGCATGTCACCAGTCAGTGAAGGAGTGTTTTGAAACACTATTGCAGATAAACCATCAACTGGCAAATGCACACTGGCCAACATGTAGGCTTTAATGCTGATGGCACCTGTGATGTTTGCACTCTTATTTCACTGTAGAACCAGTGCTTACCAATGGGAACTGTTCTACAGTCACTGCATGTACTTTGAACTCTATGTCAATGTCACATGCAATAGGGCCACCATCACATGAGAGACAGTAGTGAGGGTACATCACTCCTCACACTAGCAAGACAAGTTGCCTATGTGATACGATTGTCACACAGATTTACTGAGATGAGATGATTATTCACTTCAAGCAGACAGATGACTGCTCAAAAGGGGAAAAGTTGATGTGGACAGGAGTCTGCTGTGTGTTATGAGGTGCTTAGTAGCATGCACTTCATACCACGCTTACACTAACAATGGCTTTTCCTGTTTTTGGGACATTGGCCACCACCAATATGGTTGGTGATCTGCCTGTCTGTAACACTCAAAGTTGACAATTTAACATGTATGACTCTGGCTAGGACCGCCCCCATGTAGCTGCTGTTGGACCCTCAAATGCCCATCAAGACTCAACTTCCCATAAAGCTCCGGATAGGCCACTACCAGTATGCGGGCCATCAGGTGGGTCAGTGTCCAGCGTGCGCCTCTTCCACATTGAGAGGACTTCCCCAGCTGGACCTGCGTGATCTTCCTCACCCAGCACAGAAGGTCCTCCCACCTCTTTCTGCAGTGTGGACGACGCAGGTTGAAGAGATTGTAACTGGAAGTTTGAGGCTGGGCGCTTGATACACATTGTTTTTGGCAAATAGCACAATCATTTATCAAAAGTGAATATATTACATGTGTCCATGTCACATGCTACGTGTTTGACTTGGCCCTTTTTGGCTAAAGTTCCCTAAACATTTTGCTTCCCCCTAGACCTTTTTTTCTGACATAGTGTTGCCAACGTGGATGCTTTGGGCACATTGCCACTGCTGATCAGTTTCGAAGTGCAAGTGCTCCCTGTGTAAAGTGTAATAGTAATTGGTTGTCCATGATTGGTATGTTGGCCTTACTAGTAAAGTGCACTATGTGTGCCAGGGCTAGTAAAGCAAATGCTACTAGTGGGCCTGCAGCACTAATTTTGCCACCCACACCAGTAGCGTTAAAGAGAAAACTCATGCCTGCCACTGCAGTGCCTGCACGCAGTTTGTTAAACTGCAATGCCATCCTGACAAGTGAACCCACTTGCCAGGCCTTACCCTTCCCTCTTTATGCACATCAGACACCCCTATGGTAGGTCCAAGATACCCCCTGGGCAGGATGAAGTGCATGTGAAAGGTAGGACCTGTCCTAATGTGTGTACCATGTCCTGACAGTGAAATACTCTTGATTTAGTTTTTTACTGTTGAAAGGCCATCTTGCCCATAGAACAGAATAAGAAGGCTGTGTAATATGTTTTCCAGCCTATCTTACCAAAGGCTTAAGATGGAGAGGTGAAGTTTAGTACGCTTGAACTCACAATGTAATAACACATCTTTTTATGAAGGTGGTTTTTGCATTGTGTGTTAAGAAACCACTCTTTTAGAAGTGGCTGGGCTTTTGTGCTCTAACATTTCTGTGTGTCTCTGCCTGGTTGCGGATTGACTGTCTGGATTTGAAAGTGATAGGATCCGGGGAATGTCTTGACCCAGGGAAGGAGGTGAGACATCAACAGGCTGACCTGCATCTGGAGTGTAGGGGGAAGGAGTAGCCCCTAGAGGTGAAAGACCTGGGTTGCTGCCATAAAACAATGATTCCATCTCCAGCTGAGTGAATAAGAAACCAAACCCCCACTAATCAAAGGAAGAAGGCGTCACTAGCAGGGAGGCACCCAGAACTGGTTTGAACAGGGGTCAGTGCCCCCCTGAACACAAAGACTTCAAAGAAATTTAGGGGTATACCTATGAGAGCTGAAGTCCCTGAACGTTGGAATGGAGAAATGGAGTGATGAAGACTGTAAAGGAATGACCCACTTTGCGGTCAAGAGGAACCTCTGTCAGGGAAGAAACAGCTGAAGAGACTGAAGGAAAGGACTGACTCTTGCTGTGTGTTCTAGTGCTGGCCTGCAGTTTGCTGCTTTAACAAAGGAGTGGCTAAAGGGACTTTGCTGTGTGCTGTGCCCCCCTGCTTGAAAGGACTTTGCTATGTGCTGTGTCTGGAAGTTACTAATCCACAAGGGCCCGAGGTGAGCTGGCTCCCTGTTGCGAAAACTCAGTAACACAAATGTTTCCAGGAGAGTCTCAGCGACGCTGTGTGTGTGTGCTTTTTGCAGCCTGGGACCGTCGTGAGGATTACCCTGTTATCATGCACCAGGGGTCCAAGTGAGTCTCACTGACTCTGTGTGCATGTGCTTTGTGCAGCCTGAGACCTTTGTGAGGATTGCCCTGTTATCCTGCACCCGGAGTCCAAGTGAGTCTCAGCAACGCTGTGTGCGTGTGCTTTGTGCAGCCTGAGACCTTCGTGAGGACTGCCCTGTTATGGTGCACCAGAGTTCAAGTGAGTCTCAGCGACGCTGTGTGAGTGTGCTCCGTGGAGCCTGAGACATTTGGGAGGAGTGCCCTGTGATCATGCACACCCAAAGCCCAAGTGAATCTCAGCGACGCTGTGTGCGTGTGCCCTGTTGCAGCCTTAGATCTTCGTAGTACCAGCGGCCCGGACCGGCAGCCCCAGAGGAGCTGAGCCGCCGTGCTCAGCCTGCCATTGCCAGCGCGGGACCTTGAACCAACCCTGTCGAGGGAGGGCCCAAGTTTCACTGCCCGGAATCCACAAGTTGCATCGGAGGCCCAAGTCGCAAGAGGAGGAGAGGAGAGTGAGGTCGCACCCCCAGGTAACGTGTGCCGCCACCTGGGGCGGGGTGCCGGCTCGGAGAGGGACGCTCTCGGCCTCTCCCATTCCTGCAGCGGGAGCCTCTGCTTCAGCTCGTCTCCCAGCCCGTACTTGCCAAGGAGTGGCAGTACCGGGGCCGGAGTGCGGAGCTGCACTTTTGGTCTACATCATACCCGTGTGGGGCATCTGTTGAAGGAAGCTGACCACGAGTCAGTACGAGGGGCAGAGGGACCGCCTAAGGCACTGTGATTGATACTGCAGTGTATTATGCTTTGCATTATTTCTTCATTACAAACTACCTGATTGTTGTAATACGTATTGCATTATCTCTGCATTACAAACTACCTGAAGTGTATTATGCATTGCATTATTTCTGCATTACGAACTACCCGATTAGTGTATTACGCATTGCATTATTTCTTCATTACAAACTACCTGTTTCCTGCATTACACATTGCATTATTTCTGCATTACGAGCTGCATTATTTCTGCATTACGCATTGCCCTATTTTAGCATAATGAACTACCTGATTGTTGCATCACTCATTGCGTTAGCTTGTATAATGAACTACTTGATTGTTGTGTTACGCATTGCACTATTTTGGCATTACGAACTGCTTGATTGTTGCATAGCGAACTGCATTATTTTTACATTGCAAAGTGCCTGATTCTTGCATTACGAACTGCATAGCATTATATTAAGGCTGCAGTAGATCATTTAGAACTGCTCATTAATATCACCAGAACTTACAAGGGCTAGTTGACCTAATAACTGGCCAGGAGGAATATTACATATGTTGGATTTATATAGTGTGGTCTCATTGTATATCTTTTTATATAAATGTATACTTGTTTTTATGACTCTCGTGTGGAGTCCATTTGTGATGTCATCATTGAGTTACTCAGAGCTTGGTTACAAATACTTTGCACACTTGCCTTGAAGATTAGCTTTGTTTCTCCTGCCAAGTTACCAAGGGGGTGAGAGAGGGCTATCTGAGAAGGTGTTCTCCTTTCCCTGACGTGGAGGCAAGAGTCCCTGTTTGGCCTAAGGTACCTACCTTGGCCAACTGGTCACCCCCAGGTCTAACACTACGCACAACTAAAGCATGAATACACAATTTTGTGGCCATCTGATGACTAACATGAACCCTGGTCATGACCTACACTGACGTAGGCAGCCCACTAACATCATGTAGGCAAAGGCCATCCTATATGGAATGTGATGTGAGGTATCATGACACACAGCGCACCATTTGGACTTTCTGAAGGATAAACTACATGTGCATGACTGTCCAGACACCTTTACTGCCAGGCCCATTGCATTGATGCATTTAGTCCATAGAGGCGAGTACCATAGCATACACAACATACTAAGACTAAGGTCATAAAGTAAAGGCTGGTATGTATGGCACTGAGAGCTATCTCTCTGGTGGATGTGTGTACCTGTGGACATCTTATTGGGATATCCTACTAATGCCAAATATGTTTGTGTTGTTTGTGATGAATCTTTCTGGGAACATCCACGGATCAGCAGGTCTACAGGGACATTATTCTGTGCCTCACTTCTCCTGCTACTCTAACACAGACCCAGGCTGGGCCATGGCCCAGTCTGCCCACAACTAATTGTCAGGCCTTGCTCTCGTTTACTTGTGCCTACTGATCCCACATGGACCTCACATTTCCATCAATTCTATATATTTAAAAGTGAATAATCTGACCATCTCATATGTGAGTTTAGAGTTGTGTGGCACTCTGAATTGGTCTGTGAGGTATAGCTAACTCCCAGACAACTTTTTACAAAGCCTGATATGGGATACGTGATCTGTGGGACGGTATATATGGCTAACATCGTCCTCAAATTCTCATAACAGTTTACAGACATGGCTCTTGGTATAAAACATATACAAAAGTATGCACATAGAGTATGATGTGACCTGGGAAATCATTGTAGCAACTATGAACTTTAGCCCTGTATAGATGTATGCATCTCACACAAGTAGAAATCCCCCTTATCACACATTACAATGGTGTTCTCCTCTCCATAAAGTACAGGGCCCCATAATCCATTACATGTGTGTCCTATGTAGGCACCATACAATATATGCCCTCAACATAATGCTAACACCCTGACACTCTGAGGCACATTGTAGCCTTAAGGAAATCGTAGGGAGCAGTTAAATAGAGTTGCATATTTTATAGAGATTATTTTTTACATGTTCCACTGGTGAGTAATAGAGCTGAGTATACAGGGGAAGAACCTCATCCACCAAGGCATCCAGCTTCTGTGGAGTAAACAGACGGACCCTCTCCCCTGCAGTGCTATGATTGCTTCCAGAGGTGGCAAACAGCAGCTAAAATGGAGGAGGTGTTCATAGGAGCGGTATCAGGAGGCACGTGAGTTATTTTTCCAACCGCCGCGTACATGTACGCCATGTACACGGCCACCAGCATCTGCGCACACAGCCATTGGACCGAGACCATCACTATCCCCAACGTTAGCCTATGGCTGTGTCCTCCTTGCATTCGACCGCCCATCGCGCGGTCGACTTCCACTGGCGGCATACATTAAAAATGTCCTATTCGCGAGGTCAGGCATCCGGCATGTTAGTGGTTGGGAAAACTGTATTGGTGAAAGTTAAGTGCATCACCACCACTACAAATGAGGGCAATAATGTTTATATTTGAAATGCCCTGTTCCCATGCCATGTCCAGTGCAACACTTCATCTGTTTAGTGCATTACTGTGCACATACGCAAAATGTGCGTGGTGCACTGTACACCGAGAATGGCGGTATTTCACATGAAATGTTATGCTACCCTCACTATAGTGGTGTGGGAAGCAGGCCCTGTATACACTATCCACACACACTAAACTCAGCATTTGCTAAGGGTGGGAACTAGAGGCCCAGGGCTTAGGAGCAAGCCAGCCTCCAAACTACTATGAAAACACAAAATTAGGCTGACCCTAGAGTGTGTTCACACAATTACCTACAGAGTTAGAAGGAGATGCAGTACCAGTGGGGGCATCTCATAAAAAGTGACAGACTGGCCTCACACACCGCCCGGTAACATGCTTCATCATCGGCTGTCCTCGCCCACTAAAAACTAGGGGGCATATTATCAAGGGGGTTTATCTCCGCTTTTTTGGCTTTAAAAGCCAAGAAAGCGGAGATAAAATTATCTCCCTATTACCAAGCTGTCGCTAACACCAGTTAGTGACAGCTAATAGGAGATAGCGACCATCTTGGGCCCCGCTATGCATGTCAGTGATATTTATCACTAATGACATGCAAAGTGGGCGTGCCAAGATGTGAGCGACTGGAAACAGTCCCTAACATCGCTATCTCCTATTACCAACTTTTGGAGATATTCGCGCTAAGCGCGAATATCTCCAAAAGCTAACACCTGCCCTGAGCAGTTCTTAGCCATGTTATCCAATGGGAGGTGGATAACATGGCTAAGAGCATTTGCTCGATAATGCATGAATATCGCTGACTTTTCAGCGATATTCATGCATTGCGGCCGTTTTTTATCGCATTTGCGATAAACCTTGCTAATAGCAAGGTTTATCTGCGATAAAAAGCGCCGATGTGCGGCGATAATTTTTGTCTCTAAACAAGTTAGAGACAAAAATTATCGCTAGTTGTTGGTAATATGCCCCTAGGTTTGATAGAGGGCGGTCATACACCTAGAGACAGGGATGCACTTCTAAACTAAGTGATGGCCTTGGGGAAGTGATAAGTGACTTAAAAAACATTACATTTGTCCATTGACTAAGTTTATTCCGGGCACAAATGTACGGTAATTAAAAGAAGTAACCAGTGATGTGGGACATTATTCTCCCTTCACCGTTTTAAGTGTGGTCGACATGTTTCTGCATTCATGTCCCCGTAGGGTACGCTGCATTCTTAAGGACCAAAGGGGAGGTTACTACCCAAGGGTTCACCTTCTCACACCTAGTATAAAAAGAAGGGGAATCTTCCTCTAAAATGGAGGGCGCTATGAGCTTAGAGCTCCTCTCGTGGTGTAGTACCGATGCAAGTAATTATGTAAGGAAAAAAGGAAACAAAAGGAGAGGCATACAGACCAAAGCATGTGAGTATGTATATAACTAGGCACCTTTTACCATCCATGATGCGTCACACCTAATTGCGTGCGTGGTGTTGTCTTTATGAGACACTTGACAGGTAACCGTGTCCTCTTTCAAACCAGTGGAAGAAATGGTACTATACAACTATTACCCTAAATCCTATCCTACTTGCTCCATGGGAGAGTGGAGGCGGAAGGACCTACTTTCTGAAATTGAAAGGTACAGGGGGTCAGAGGTAGTGGTCAGACACGCTGCCAGCATACATTGTTCATTCAAAATTGTTTAAAAGGTAATCAGTCAAGTAGGACAGTGTCCCAACAACCTGGTTCTCAGAGGATGAAAGCACCCTTCAATTCAAACATTCTCAACAAGTCATACACTCTCTTACTGTCTATACTATACCAAAGTAAGGTATAGTGTGCACAGAGTCCAGTGGAACCCCAAAGGTAGACAGAGGTAAAAGTAGATAGCACCTTACTCTCTATTTTTGGTAGTGTGTTCGAGCAGTAAGGCTGTATCAATGGGTAGTGTTAAGCATTTGTTGTACACCCTCAATCAGCAAATGATATCACACACTCATCATCATCATCATCAAATATCTTTATTCGGGCGAGGGGGTGCCCGAGGAAATTTCGAAAAATATGGGCCAAGTGGAGGCACTATCACGGACTCGAATAGGGGGGTGCACTGTGGAGGGGGGGGGGGGGAAATTGAGGGTTACGATATGGCCCACAGAGGTGGTCTCATGTACGAATGTTTTGCACCTGTTGAACCTGGAGGACCCGGAGGATGAGTCGAACTAATGCTTGCGGCTTCTGCCATGTGGGGTGTGGAAGACATGAGATCCGGGGGGTGGGGGGGGGTATGGGGGACGAGCTGTTTGGGGGGGGGGGGAGGTGAAGGGCGGGAAGGGGGACCTCGGATAGAGGCCTCTCAGTTGCCCGGGGATGTTCAGTGTGGAAGTTGGGAGGGGGGGTTTGGGGTGAAAAGTTGGAACACGAAATGATCTTATCATGATAAATAACGTATGCTACTGTGTTCAAAAGTTGCGTATAACCGGGGGTTGCGGAATGTTGACGCCCCCCCCGGATTGCCACACTGCTTTTCTTGATGATCCGTATGATGCAACAATAAAAAGAAATTTACAAAAAAAAAAAAAATATCTTTATTCGGTTTTTCAGACAGAAAGAACCATAAAAGCACATTAATCAATTATAATAAAAATTACATAGTAAAAACATGATATATAAGCATAAAATACCCAATTAATAAAACATTTATTAATAACAACAATCACAGATAAGCAGGTATAAAAATTACAGCGGGACTTAAACGGATTTACATTCCCTGCTGTCTTAGGGCAGGTCTAACCTGGGTAAAAGTAAGTTTTTTTAAGAGCGACTTTAAATAGAACCTCCGGGGTATATCATAAAAAGGGCAAATTAATAAAAAGTGCACCAGATCCTGCGGAGACTCATTGGCGCGGCCGCAGGGTGGTAGCACTTGGCCTCTATGAGAGCCCCTTGGAACGGCTAACATGAGGTGGTAATAATTCAGGCGAAACCTGATCAACAAGTGCCTCTCAAAACCCGACATCGACCTGGACAGATAAGGCTCCAATGAGGTGGTAGTTTTCAGCATAGCATGATTTCGGACACTGGGTTTGTTTAATTCCACCTCTTCCCGTTTCATTTGGAGTGAAAGAGAAAAGGGTTTCCTTACAGTCACTACATCAACAAATCTAATCAAATCAGGATTTAAAAAAAGTTCTGGACGCCCCACGGCTGAGAAGCAGTCTTTTAAATATTTCAGCCATGGGATTTTAAGCATGTTATCTAAAGAAAGTGCTTCCCTCAGGAGAAGATGGTTTAAATGCAGATCTTTGTTTATCCAGCATTTTAGCTAGAAAATTAGTGGCCGTAGTGCTAAAATATCACTGATGAAGGGTGTTCCAGTTTCATCATGCACTATTAAGTTGGAGGTCCCCTTTGGGACTCCCAGCAGATGCTTCAGAAAGATGTTCTCTGCCACCACAATGTCATTAGCTGTTGCATACCCCCAGAGTTCACTTCCGTAGCTTCCTATTGCCACGCTCTTTGCCTTATAAATCTTTAAGAGTGCAGCAATATGACGTTTGCCCATTTTCCTGGCAAAATTAAATATAGCAGCATTGGCCCTGGTTATCTAGCCCTTTTTCTTTTGGATTAACGGTCCCCATTTTAACTGGTCATTAAACAGAACTCCCAAATAAGAGAATGTTATAGTTGTAGGGACCCTCTCCTGGTTGACCCTGAATGTATAAGGTTTGATATTACGCTGCCCCACCTGCATTATATAAGATTTAGTGTTGTTAATAGATAAGTCACGGGTATCCATAAAATTATAAAAAGCATTTAATAGGGTTTGAAGGCCTCTTGGGGTCCTGGCCAGAAGGACGGCATCGTCCCCATACAGTAAAATGGGCAGCCCCTAACGTCCAACGTAGGGGTAATCAGCACCGGTATTAATTAAAAACTCTTCCAAGTTGTTGATATATAAAATTAAGAGAAAGGGGGCTAAAATACAGCCCTGCCTAACCCCCCTTTGGACGCTAAAATTCCTGGACACTCTTAAATCCTGCGAGAACCTCACGTTGGCCTTGGTATCCTGGTGCATGTCCCTAAGGAGGTTGACCAGGCTGGGCTCCACCCCCATGGCGCCCATGGCTTCCCAAAGTTTCCCCCGGTTGACACAGTCAAACGCGGAGGAGAGGTCCATGAATGCCATGTGAATGGAACCCCGCCTAGTCAAGGTATACTTCCCCAGAACCATGTACAAATTAAGGCACTGTGCAATTGTAGAGTGACCAGGCCGGAACCCGTATTGAATTTGAGAAATGACCCTGTGATCATTGGCCCAGGCAGTCAATCTATTTAAAATTACACCACCTACTTCTTTGACTACAGAGTCAAATCAAATCAAAATATCTTTATTCGGGTTCCATATATGAAAACCATAAAAGTACATAAAAACACAATAAATATTAAAAATCATTATTCATTCATTGTAGAAAAATTATTAAAACTATTACACATCATTACAGGTTCGTACGGTGCCTAATGCATAATTTTAGATATTGTGCCACAGATTTTGTCATCAAAGAATTTTCCAGAAGTTGCAGGGCTAAATAGGCAGGGCGACATCTACGGATGTTCATAACTTTTAGTAGTGGTAATATCCACCTCCTGCGTAGTTCCATATAAAATTTACAAAAAAATGTGACATGTATTGTAGACTGTGGGGACATAGAGTCACACGGACACACTGCAGTGTTATGAGTCCATACATTCTGAATGGGAAATAGAACCAAAAAATGATATATGTTAAGCCTGAAACGAGTGAGGAGTAACTTTTCATATTGCGACAAATGGTACTGTAAATAAGGTTGGATAGTTGGGACCAGCTGTATCATTAAGCATTGTTGTACTGAGGGTTTACCTATTTCACACAGCATTCGGAGTTCAGATAAATGTGACAGACAAAGTGTTTTTAGATCTTTTTTTGAAATGTCTGTTACAGATGGTGGGTCTTCAAAGAAGCTCGGACGGCCGATGTCAGTGAAAAAAGATTTTACATATGCCAACCATTTTATCTTATTCATATGGTCTAGTTTCATGCAGTCCTCTATTATTGTTCTTGTAAGGTGGCATTCTTCTCTGGCCCAAATTCTACGCCATAGCATGATAGGCTGAATCTTAATGATGTCCGATATATAGTGTACTCCGAGTTCAAGGTGACAACCAAATGTGGTGGTGCTTTTGGGAACAGCCAATAAAAACTTTAGGAAGGAGTTTTCGATTTTTTGGAGTTGCTCTACATTAGTTGTACCCCAGACTCCTGCTCCAAAAGTGGCTGTGCTGATAGATTTTGCATTGTATATCTTAATCATTTCGTTGGGTGGTCTTTTTCCCAAACGAAGTGAAAATGCTTTTAAAGCGCCGACTGTTCTTATGAGGGCTAACTTTCTGGAGTTAATTGCCTCTCTCCAATTAAACGCCTCATCAATAGTTATACCAAGATAAGGATAGATGTTAGTTCTTTCAAGAGGCAGGTTGTCCACAAAGATTTTTTTCTCTTTGTTCCCTCTGTTGCCGATGTGCATTACATAAGTTTTCCTTATGTTCACTTTTAGATCGAGACTGGTCATAAAGGTACAGTAATTATTTAGGGCCTTCTGAAGCTGGACAGGTGTTCTTGCCAGTATTACCGCGTCGTCGGCGTATAGTAACGCTGGAATCTGTCGACGACCGGCTTCCGGCAGATCTTTAACGCCCTTAAGCAGTGCAGCCTCTAAACCATTCGTATAAAGTGTAAATAGGAAAGGGGCCAGCACGCACCCTTGTCTGACCCCTTTCTGAATTGGAAAGCTGTTAGTTAGTTGTCCTGCTATTCCATATCTGACCTTTCCCGTAGCGCCAGAGTATAGCTCACGGAGGATATCTACTATAGGTGGTTCTATCCCCATTTGTAGCATTATTTTCCAGAGGTTCGAGTGTCCCACACAGTCGAAGGCTGCTGTAAGATCGACATACACCATGTGTAGGCACGATTTCTTCGCTGTTACATATTTTCCTACAAGTAATGTTAAATTTAGGACTTGATCCACGGTGCTTAGCCCGGCTCTGAAGCCGTATTGGAGGTCTGAGAGTACCCCTTGCTCTTTTGACCACTCCTGAAGTCGATTTAGAAGTATACGCCCTAGCATCTTTCCAGTTGAATCCAAGAGGGATATGGGGCGGTAGCAGGTTGGACTGTCTCTGTTGCCTTTTTTAAAAATGGGGACCAGGATCGAGGTTGACCAAGAGTCAGGAAGGCCAGTGTCTTTTGCTGCGTTTAACACTTTAGTCAGAAGGGGAGCCCATAGTTCAGGTAGAATTTTGTAGAGGTCCATAGGAGTCTGGTCCCGGTGCTTTGCCATTTTTTGCAGATTTTATAGCATTAGTTGTTTCTTTGAGTGTGAATTGTATCTCTATCGGGTATTGCACCAACGGGAGAGGATCTTGAGAAGTTAAGTCTTCGGGCCCAATCTCCCCAAAAACCCCTGAGAAGTGCTGTACCCAGTCTTCTGCAGTTATAGCAACATCCAAACCATGTACAAATTAAGGCACTGTGCAATTGTAGAGTGACCAGGCCGGAACCCGTATTGAATTTGAGAAATGACCCTGTGATCATTGGCCCAGGCAGTCAATCTATTTAAAATTACACCACCTACTTCTTTGACTACAGAGTCAATGAGGGAAATTGGCCTGTAACATGTGGTGCTATTACGGTCACCTTTCTTAAACACTGGCACTATCGTGGAAGTGCCCCAGGACCGTGGACAGCCATGTTCAGCGGCTGTGTTAAGCGCAACGGTGAGAACCGGCGCCCAAAGAGGTTCATTTGATTTAAATAAATCCGGTGGCACACCATCTGGGCCTGGTGCTTTATTACCGGATAACCCCAGGATGCCTTTCTTGACCATGCTAGTTGTAAAAATTGGGGGAGTTACACTTTGTTCCCCTCTAACCACTTCTGTCTGAAAAGTGTTACTATTAAAAATAGAACTAAAATGGGATACCCACTCATCTTCAGTGATGTTAGTGCCAATTGAGTTGGACCCCCCCCACATCAAACAAAGGTTTGTTGATGATACCCCAGAAGCGTTCGCTATTTCCGAGGGTATTTGGGTCTAACAGATCTTGCCAAATTGTGTCCTTTATTTCTGCCTTACGCTTAGCCAAGGCCTTTTTGTAAGACAGCCTTAGGGACCTGATTAATGCAGGATCTCTAGGAGTGGACTTCAGGGCCACCTTTAGTTCTCGACCTACTTTTGAACACGAGTGATCAAACCACTTAGGGTCCCTACACCGAGGGCCCGAAGAGGGTACAGATAACATTTCACCTACTTTTAAAACAATCCCGTCAAAAGCTGATAAAATATCTGGTGGGAGAGACGCAGGGGATACCTATAGAGATAACTCGGAGGCACAAGTTTTAGAAATGTTTTCATAGATTACCTCTGATTTCACCTTAGACCATTTTAAACGACGCCTGCCATCTGAACATTTCAGGACCCCGCAGTTTTGGACTTTATCGCATGAGGTTAAGAGGTTGCCAGCCAGTGAGATACAAACGAGGTTGTGATCACTATAAAAAGATTCCTGGATTTTAAAGCCAGATATAATTAATTCTAGGCCATTGGATAGGAGAATATGATCAATATAAAATCCCCCCGAGTGCCCCTTAAATGTAGGAACGGGCTGATAGCTGCAAACGTCAACCAAGGACATTGCAGAAGTGAGATCGAATTCATTTAGTAGCTGATTCAGCGTATCACCCCGAGCAGAGTGTTCAAAATGAAGACCTCCCATTCTGTGACAACCTAGTTCACCCATTACAGTGTTCATAGGGTCCCCGCATGGATGCACATTAAAGTCCCCCATGATAAGGATCTGATGAGAGAAGTTTTCACATTGGTGCCTAATGAAATTGCCCAATTCGGCGATTCTGCATTCCCCTCTTGAATTTACAGAATTATAAAAATTAATCAAGAGCACCCTTTCACTCCCTTTTCTTATAATCACAGCTTGGATGTCCGTGTTGTGTGAAGGTATTACTTTGACTACACAAAGCAAGGCTAGGTCAATATACAGAACTAAGCCTCCCTTGGCTCTGCCACTTCGTGAGGGTTCAACGGGTATGAAAAAACTTTTGTAACCTTCTAGGAAAGTATCACACTCCACCAACCAAGTTTCTTGTAGACAGATCCCCGAGAAAGACCTTATAATCTCTATCCATTTTGGATCTTTAGCATTTCCCACCAGCCCAGCAATATTCCAGGAGATAATATTGCAATCCGATTTCTAACATTCAGATAGTTGCGACAATCGGGTTGCAGTTGTACCCCCTCTAGAGACAACGTTATTGACCATATTATCGCCCCTACGGGTTAATGGGGGGGCACAAGTTATTTGGCTTGTGACTTGTATGGGAGCTCCCTCAGATTGTGCAAAACTACCATAGTCAGATTGCCCATGTGTTTCATCCCTGGAAAGGTGAAGTCAGTCAACCAATTCTAAACCACTAAACATATTTTGTGTATGAGTTTGACTGGGTATATGGGGTTGTGCGTGCCGTCCCCCAACTGACCTTTCTGCCCCCGATGTTTTACCAGTGTCCATTCGTTTTCCAGGTCTGAGAAGTGGGATGGGGGTAAAAGTATGACAATGGGAAAGGTTGGATTGAGGTCTCGTGGCTGTAGTGACTCCAGTTGCAGATATGCCCCACAGTGCGCTGGTCCCTAAAGTTCACTGCCACCCAATCTTGTTGTATAGTTTTTGGTCTTTGCCCCACCCAGGACAACCTGTGAACCATCAGAATTTCGCTAGAAACTTTTGGGGGGAGTGGCCTATGTCTATTCAGCCAGTTGGCGGTTTTATTTTTTAGGGAGAAGAAAGATTCCTTAGTTGAATTGATTAATTTGGGGACCCCAGTTAAAACTACCAGATATGGACTTGATTCTGGTGGCAAATCAATTCTTATAGCCCCAACATTGCCTGCAACAAGAAACTCCCGGGAGATTTCTTTGGGCTTAACCGTATTAGCCCCTGATTTTTTACCAGGTAGTAATACAGGAGTAGGTGTTTTAGTGGGGGGTACATTCAAAATAGATGGTGGTGCAGGTGTATTAGAGTTGTTTATCACAACCCCCCCTTGTACATTATTCTGTTGAACATCACCCAAATACAAGTTTTTTATCTTGGTATTGTCCGCTATCTCCAATGTTGCTTTCTCAATCTTTGTTAACCGCTGCTCAATCTTCACACGTCTATTTTCAAAGGATTTGATAGTTGATTTTAGCAGGGCTCCAAGATTGGCAAAGTCTGGGGCCTCCTGTGCCGAGGTTGTGTTGGCAGGAATAGGCGTCCTTGTATTAATTTCGGGCGGTGTTAGTGTCCCATCCCTCTCTACGTGAATCGAAGCCTCCGTACCCAGGCCATTTAATGCTGAGTTGGTATCACTGGCGCATTTGGCAATTTTGGGCTTCCTGCCTCCGACAGCAGCATTAGTCCCCAGCTTCCTCTTGGGAACTGCCCCCTCACGCCTTCCGCGGAGTTGCCTGGTGTTAGGTCTCTCGGGTCTCTCAGGTGAACTGCTGGTAGACACCATGGTGTTCTCTATAGCCATAGATGTTTGAAGATGATCAATTAGTGAAATAGGGCCCTGATCCAGGGGAGAGGGTGGGCTATGAACAGTCAAGGGAATGTTGATGGTATTTCCCCGTGGCAAAGGATCTGGAGTACGGGCATTAGCAAGATGCCCCAGGGAAGACCTTTTGGCTAAGGCAAGATCTAAGGACACCCTATGTTCCATAATGCTAATCCCCTGATCGATAACAGAGTTCGCCCTGGTGATGAAATTATCCAGAGTTCCTGTTATTTTACTTCTGTTGTTGTGTGCTGACATTTTACAGTACAATTTGACCGGTCAAGCAGGTACTTACAGTTCAGCTTTCAGGACTAGTAGCAGGAGCTCCACAATTAAATGGGGGTGGCAGGGTCCGGTCTCTCTCAGGCTCGAACGGGCTAAAACGGGCCCTCCGTTGTCCCGGGCTTCTCCTGGAATGCTCCCGCACGCTCCCGCGCAGCGTGGGCCTTAAGCAGTTATATAGCTCACGTTCTCTGGCCAGTGGGCGGGGCTTGCAGCCTAGCGCCGGATCAGGTGTTGACAATCAGTGGAGCAGGGACTCCTGGTACAACGAGTCCCTGTTGCCAGGCTGCGCAATCTCCCTCGGTGCCAAATCACCCCAATACACGCTGCAACAGTCCCACAGGTGGGGAGACTCCCAACAACGAAGCGGCACCCGCGGATTGGGTGCGGCGAGGTATGGAATTCAGTCAGCTTCTCCTCCCTCCATGTCCTCGACGAGCAAAACGGGCAGCAAGGGCTCCTCTCCTAAAACAAAGCGGCTCAAAGACTGAACTTCAGACCAATTGTTTTTGTATAAAAATATTCTTTTAGTGTTTTTATTTTCTAGAACCAAGCAAGCCTGGCACAGGTTAGCAGAAAATACTTTACAGTAGTAATGCAGTTGGAACACAGTTTGGATTGCAATTGTACATGCACTTGGTTTTGATTACAGTTCTGATACTGAAAATGCAATGTTTTGGAAATACAGTACATATACTTTGTATAGGCTTTTTAGTAAAATGACCAGTAGATCACTTTGCAGATGACTTTTCTTACACAGTACACTATGCCTGGATACTGCACTGGGACATTTCCTGTAAACAGGTGGGTAAATACGTTTTTGTTATTTAGTACAGTTTTGAAAGGATTTCTTAGATTTTCAAACTCCACACTTAAAAACTTTACATAGAAAAACAGTCAGTGTTATCCTATGGAGGAAAATAGTGTTATTGGTTAACAGGTGAGTACTTTGTTGTTGGAGTTGGTATTTTGGGGTTAGACTCAGGGGTCCCACAGGGTCAAGGATGCACTCTTGTTACACCCTCAGCGGCACAAGGACAGCCGGGTGCAGAGTGCTGAGGCCCAATGTCTTGACGCTGGCGGGAGGGCAGCATTGATCTTGCTGGACCTCTCGTCCGCGTTCGACACAGTCCCCCATGCTCTCCTTTTGGCCTGACTTGCGGAGATTGAGGTATCGGGAGCGGTTTGGGGCTGGCTTAGGTCTTTTCTGGAGGAGCGGGTCGAGCAGATTTGGCTCCCCCTTTTTCTTCCTCCCCTCAGCTAGTCACCACTGGAGTTCCACAGGGTTCCTCCCTTAGTCTTTAACATTTATGTTACGCCACTGATATATCTGGCAGAGGAGCTCTTGGCCTATGCTTACCTGCACCCTAATTTGGATTTCACCCGCATTTGGCGGGATACAGACAGTGTAGCGGGTCCGACCGCCATCTTGGGTGGGGGTGAAGGCTGGGAGCACTTCGGGCGCCATCTTGCTGAGGGCAAGGGACGCAGGAGGCGGACTTCCGCTCGGTCAAATACCATATAAGGATGGAGGACCAAGCGTGCAGCGGTCACGCGCAACGGGCGCGACGTAGGCGCGCCGGAGGTGCGCCAGAGGTAAGCCCGTTTGCGCCCGTTCGCGCCACGGGCGCGCACAGGGCCGCTTCCTCTGGTCATCTGCACCCTCCTCGCCTGGTCTATTCTCGGGCTACCCTACTGAAATTGAGACCGAGCCTGTTGTCCTCAACTCAGAGGGCTATTGTTCCACCTCCGTTGCATTCTCTGTCCAGTGGATTGCTGAATGTTCGGTCGCTCTGTAAACACCACACAGAGATTGCCTTCCTCATCGAGTCCTCGGGGCTTGATGTCTTGTTCTTAACTGAAACCTGGACACGGGAGGACTGCCTGGTTGAATTGGGCATGGCCTGCCCTACAGGTTTCAAAATCATCCATACCCCCAGGTTGAAGAACAGGGGTGGTGGAATTGGTGTCATCTTTAGAGAATCGCTGGGTCTGTTCCAGCTCAAAATTAGAGAGGTTTCAGGCTTTGAGCTGATGGGCTTCTCCTTCAAGGACCGGGTAAGAACGCTGCTCACGGGCATCCTCTGTTATCGCCCGCCGGGCCCGGCACCCTCCCTATCAGTCTTCGTCGACCTGATATATGACCTCTCTAATGCTCACTTCAAGCTGCAGGTCCTAGGAGATTTCAACCTATGGCAGGGCGGCTCGTCAGAAGGTGCGTTTATGACTCTCTGCCAGGCTCTCGGCGACATTCAGCTGCAGCAGTTGGTCCTATCAGCGACCCATAGGGGGGGTCATGCCCTTGATTTGGTCTTTGCCGATGCACAACTAGTAGTGGTCAATGATATCCTATGTCAAGACTGGACAGACCACTCACTGGTTGTTTTCGCCCTCTGTATAGGGGATTATCCCTCGGGGGATGCTGGTGCCAGACAGGCTAAATTGGGCAGACCTTGGTCCCGGCTACTTAAGTCTGCTCCGCTGCCCTCCTTATTACCAGATAATTTCTGCCTGAGCGATTCGGTGGAGGAAAGCTATCTCCTCCTGAGCCGGTCTATCACCAACACGTTAGACAAGGTTGTGCCCTTTCGCAAGTCGCGAGCTAGACTGAATCGGGCCTGCCCCTGGTATACGGAGGAGCTGCGGCAGCTGAAGCTGAGCTGCAAACGTGCCGAGGGAGCCTGGAGGAAGCAGTACTCGTCCTCAGCGAGGGCCTCGTTCAGGCTGGTTTTGCAGGGCTATAAGGCGCAGATTAAGCTGGCCAAGGCGGCCTTTCTAGAAACCACTCTGAATCAGGTACCTAATAAGTCCCAAGCCCTGTTCAAAATCTTCAGGGATTTGACTCATCCTGCGTGCATGGCCAATATGGTCCTTGCGTCGCAGGCTCTGTGTGACTCTTTGGCAGGTGCCTTTGAGGACAAGACTGCTAAGATCCTGGAGGGTCTAAAAAACCCAATTCCTCCGAGTCTCGACTTGGGAGCTCCGGTTAGCCCGTCCAGTTGACCCCGGCCGGCTGGGAGCTCCGGACCAGGCACCCAGTCGACCCCAGTCGAGTACTCTAGTTCTTAGTTTGAGTGCTCCGGATACTCCTTCCAGTCGACCCCAACTAAGTCTCTTCCCCAGCCCCTCCTTTGAGGAATTCTGCAGTATGGCACATACAGTGTCATCGGGCTCTCCGCTCGATCCATTGCCACCCAAATTTTGGAAGGCCTTTCAGGCGGAACTCTTCCAGCCTCTGTATTCCGTCTGCCTCCAATCTTTGGAATTGGCAACTGTTCCCGAGTGCTGGAAGCTGGCAGTCGTGTCACCATTGCTGAAGAAACCAACGCTGGACCCTACTTGTCTTTCCAATTATAGGCCTATCTCGTTACTCTCATTTCATATCAAGATCGTGGAAAAATGGGTGACCCGCTCCCTGTCTGGCTTCCTGGAAGAAACTGGCTGGTTCGATGAGTTCCAGTTCGGCTTCCGCCCTGGGCATGGGACGGAGTCCGCACTGGTCACCGTACTGGACAATCTTCATTGCCGTGTCGACAGTGGTCGGGCAGCCTTTTTGGTGCTGCTCGACATGTCGGCCGCGTTCGATACGGTGTGCCATCGGACCCTCATTAGGAGACTTGAGGAGTGTGGGGTCACAGAGAAGGCTAGAGACTGGCTGACATCTTATCTCAGCAACCGGCAGCAGCTGGTTGCGCTCCCTCCATTTCAATCGGAGCCACGGAAAGTAGGGCAGGGGGTTCCACAGGGCTCGGCCATCAGCCCTATACTCTTTAATCTGTACCTCCGCCCTTTGGTCCGGCTTATAAAATCTTTAGGCATCTCTGCCTGTAATTACGCCGATGACACCCAGCTGGTCTTCTCCCTGAAAGGTAACAACGCGGTTCCGCTGGAGACTTTTCATTGCTGTATGGCAGCCACAGCAGATTGGCTGCGGGCCAACTCTTTACAATTCAATAGCACTAAGACCGAGGTGCTCTATTGCTCCATTGATCGGATTCCGCGGACACTTCCGGAGAATTTGTGGCCTGCTACCTTCCCTGAACCAGTATCAGCTGCGGAGTCTGCACGTAATTTGGGGGTGATTTTCGGCCCAAATTTACAACTTGACATGCACGTCCATAAGACCGTCGCTTCATGCATGATGTTGCTACGCATGCTGCGTAAAGTTCTGCCCCTTCTCCCCACTCATGCTAGACCAGAAGTAGTTCGCGGGATCATACTGAGTCGTATAGACTACTGCAATGCGCTGCTTCTGGAAGCACCAAAAAATCTGTTGGGGAAGCTACAGCGGGTGCAGAATATGGCTGCCAAGTTGGCTCTTTCTCGCCCTAATTTCAGTTCTTCCACTCAAGCTCTAATGGACCTACATTGGTTGCCGGTACATTTGCGTGTACTGTACAAAGCGGCGTGCCTGGTGTTTAAGGCGGTACATCAACAGGGCCCAGTGCCCTTACAGAATATGTTCGTCCGGTACTCGGCCGTTGCTCCTTCACTCCTCTTCGGCGCAACTGCTTGTGGTCCCAAGGTTCCAAAGAGTTAGGATGGGTGGCCGCTCGTTTAGTGTAGCAGCGGCCAAACTTTGGAACTCCCTGCCACTCTCGCTGAGAAGCCATAGGGAATACCTCCCGTTTAGGAAGGCGCTAAAAACGCATCTCTTTCCTAGAAATGCCTGAGCAGTGAAAGCATGGCTGTCTGAATCTAAGCGCCAGGATGCCCTTTGGGTGACAGGTCTGCGCTCTATAAGTACACCTACATACATACACATACATGCAGCTGCTGTTTAACTGGGATAAAACATCTGTCTCCGTCTCAGCAGCACAAAAGTGTCTAGTTTCCATCTTTAAATGGCTGGCGGATGCACAGTTAAAATGCAACAAACAAAAATCTGAGAAGTTTCCCGCTGACTTTCGTGAGCAGCTGTGGCCTCCTGACTCCCCGCTCCCTCCTGTGTCGGGACAGCCTGCAAAAAACCTGGGACTATGGTTCGACAAGAGTCTTTCCTTTTCAACTCACATTAAACAACTGGCAGGTTGCTGTTTTGGTCTCCTTTAGACTCTGCGGACCTTCTTTCCACTTCTCCCTCAAGCGGCTAGAGAAACTGTTACCTGTGCCCTGATTCTATCTCGCTTGGACTACGCCAATGCCCTTTTTGCTGGGTCCCCTGGATACCTGCTTAAAAAGCTTCAGGTAGTCTAGAATGCGGCTGCTAGACTGCTATTGGGCATTTCGACGAGGAATAGTGTGGCCCTTCAATTACGTTCTTTTCACTGGCTTCCTGTTGCTGACAGGGTTAGGTTCAAACCTTTAGTTTTGGCCCATCGTGCTCTCAATGGCTCTGGCCCCCTCTACCTTCAGAGGCGTTTCTCCTTCTACTTTCCGACGTGTGCGCTTCGATCTATGTCTCTGCGTCTTGTCCGGGTTTCTCGCTTTAAGCGTCAGAGGATGGGTGGCAGCTCCTTGAAGGCCAGTGCAGCCTGGAATGCCCTCCCCCTTCCTTTGCGGTCCATTCAGAACCCTGTTGTGTTTAAAAGGAAACTCAAGACCCACCTCTTTGCCTGTTAAGCTTCTTCCTATACCCCTCTGCATCGCGCCGGGACACTCATGAGTATCCGTGCGCGTTACAAGTGGACATAACATAACATAACAATGTTATCCAATGGGGGATAGAGGGCCTCGGGTTGGTGGCTGCTTATGAGCAGGCCACTGGGTTGTGAGAGCAAAGCTCCTGGACTTAAGCTCAGGGCAAATGGGGGTTCGAGCCTGCAGAAAAGGTACACCCTCAGCGGCAGTGGGCAGCCGTGTGCAGAGTACTGTTTTGGCGTTGGGCGCTCTGTAGCTTTCAATGGGAAGTCCCCGGTTTGCAAACACACCGCAGGCTTGAGACGAAGGTCTTTTGGGTGTGACCACCACTTGGAGAGGTAAGTTGGGATGCTGGGGGTTGGTTAGGCACCGTCAGATGGGCCTCCCAAGGACGTGGGGTGTGGGGTACAGGCAGGGCCAGACTGGGAAGCAAAAGCGGCCCTTGCAAACTGCTCGGCCGGCCCCCAGGGGTGCGGTAGGGGTTGTAGCCGAGCAGTTTGCATGGGCCGGTTTTGGCTGATTTTGTTACACGGGTGGCTGAACCGCCCCCCTCACGAAGGCCGACCAGGGAAACGCCTGGTGCCCGCTATGGCCAGTCCGGCTTAGGGTGCAGGGGTACCTTTTAGGGTTGGATCTTTTTACCAGCTCCTGGTCGTGGTTGGGGGGACATCCCAGTTTGAGGCTGCAGGTGTCAGCTGGAGGCTTGAGGCAGGTCAGGTTTCGCTAGATCTTGGGTCAGGATCGCCGAGGAGACCTCCTCTTGGTGTTGGGCCACTTGAACTCGGGCCATGGGCGTCGGGTGCAGAGTGGTGTAGACTTGCGGATCCTTGTGAAGCTGGAGTCTGTTAATAAACAAATCCTGTGTTCACGGGAGACAGAGTCTTTGGTATTGAAGAGAGGCAGGTTCTCCGAGTTTCTTGAGGTTGCTAGCTGCAGGACACACCGGGATTTCACTAGAGCAGGTTTGAGGTGGGGACAGGCCGGGAGGGCTGGGGCCTAGTCAGTGGGCTTCCTCCTCTTGTTAGCTTCGGCACGGCTATTCAGTCCATCTTCTTTTCTTTTTCTGGTTTCTTGTCTGCCTTCTTGGTTTAGGACTGCGCCCTAAATACTGTATTTAGGGGACGTTTTAGGGGTCTCAAGGTCAGTTGCTAATCTGCTACTGACCTTAGGGTGACCACACCCTTGGTGTGCTCACCCCACGTGGGGGAGTGAACACAATGACTAATCCTGATTGGGGAGTGCCTGCCATCTGCAAGATGGCGGGCACTGAAGAGTGGGCTTAACCTCACCTCCCCCACCTGAGGGGTGGAGTTGGCAGAAGTGGGCACACCTTCTGGGCTGCTCTAATTTCCCCCATCTGTCTTCCCACCAAAAAGGAGGGGAGACAAGAAGGGGCCTGCTCCTGGCAGCAGGAGAGGTTGGGGGTTGCATTACAAAGGCTGTAAGGCCTTTGAAGCTCTCCTGCCACAGATGGCTCTTCCTGGCCTGGGGGAGGTGTGAACACCTCTGCCCAGGAAGGGCTTTGTATCTGGGCTCAGGGAGCATAGGCTCCCACCCCAGGGGTCCAGAAACATGTCTCGTGGTGGCAGGCTTGTGTGTACCAGTCAGGGAACCCACCAGAGGCTCGTCGTTTCTCAGGGGGCATCCCTAAGATGCCATCTGAGTGCATTTTTAATTATATCCCACACTGGCATCAGTGTGGGTTTAATGTGCTGAGAAGTTTGATAACAAATTTCCCAGTTTTCAGTAAAGCCATTATGGTTCTGTGGAGTTCGTAATTACAAACTCCCAGTACCATTTACTCTTAATGGCAGTACTGCACTTACAATGTCTAAGAATCGGCTTAGACGCTGTAGGGGTACACAGCTCACGTGCCTGTACCCTCACCACTGTTATAGTGCACCCAGCTAGAGGGGTGGCTGACCTATGCTAAGGCAGTGGGTTGTAGGCGTGGCACACAGGGATGTGTGCAATGTCGACTCTTCACTTTATTCTGCACCAAAACAAGCAGCCTGCAAAGGCAGTGTGTGTGTATGTGTGTGTGTGTAAAGGTACAGGGGCCTTATTTATGAGGCCTTGCGTCAGTTTTGCGCCGCCGGTGCGTCACTTTTTGTGACGCACCAGCGGCGTAAAATATGCGCCTTGTTGCGCCATATTTAAAAAGTGAAGCATCTAGGTAGATGCGTCACTTTTTAAACCCCTGCGCCACATTATACCTGCGTCAGGTATAATGTATGCAGAGGGGGCGTTCCCCCACAAAAAGCCTCGTAATAGTGACGCAGTGAAATCTATGAGATTTCCCTGCGTCACTTTTAGGACGCCGTTGCGTCAAAATCTTGCGCCTGCCTCACAGCAGGCTTAAGACTGACGCAAGCCCTTTCACATGGGGCTTTCCCCATGTGAAAGGACGCATTGCTGGAGTTGCGTCAATTTTGTGACACACTCCAGCAATGCGTCACTTTTGCGCTTACAGATACGTCAGAAATACTGATGTATCTGTAAGTCCTTGCGACATGATGCGTCATACATTAATTATGACGCATCATTGGTGTCGCAAGGAGTGTGCACTGAGAAGTGACGCATCGCTGCTTTCACGCAGCGATGCGTCATTTCTCATAAATGAGGCCCACGGCCTCTAAGGGTGGCACAATAAGTGCTGCAGCCCTTGGAGGCCTTCCCTGGCCACAGTGCCCTTGGGTAACCATGATACCTTTTACTAGGGAATGACATGTGACCAGAGAGGTGCCAATTGGGGGTACAAGGTACAGTTTTTGGGAAAGAATACAGGCCCTGGGAACCTGATTGACATGGACCCAGGGCACATCAAGTCAAAGTGCACCAGTAGTCTGGCAAAAAGTGGGGGGTTACTGCAACAGAAACCCAGCTTCCTGCAAGTGGCAATTTACAATTCCAAAATTGATGAGGTGCACAGTTCTGTTACAGACCTGTGAAGGCCACCTTGAGGATGACTGGTGGATGCTCAAGACAAAGGCAATGCTTATGTGAAATGTTTAATGCTTCATGAAGCATTAATGTTCAGATAAATTACTTTTGCCTTACTCTTACACATATGTTACTCTGCACACTGTGACCAAAATAAATGTTTGTGTTACTCCTCATTTTAGGTAGAATGTCACAATCTATGTTCAGTTGGGTACAACAAGAGGTACTGCTAGCACTTTTGAGACACGTTGGCAGCTACATCCAGTTCTCTAGATGTGAGGATTTAGCCACTGTGAAGGGGGATTTCTATGCTTTTGGTCTATCCCACATGTGATTGTATCCATTGATGGCACACATATTGCCTTAGAACCACCACATACCAAGGAACAAGTGTCCCGCAGCTGAAGCACTATCATTCTATCAATGGGCATGTTGTCTGCTTGGCAGATTTGTACATATCAAAGGTCTTTGCCTGGTTTCCAGAATCTGCCCATGATATACAATATAGAGAGGCAACTTCAAAGAGAAAACATGACATAGCACATTGCCGTATTTATAACAAAAAGATGATTCAAGAGGTCTTTTCTTTGCTTATGTTGATTATTTTTTCAAACTTTTCTTAAATGTAAATGACAGATCAGCGCAGTCAACGTATTTTGCCCAACATTTGGGCTTCCTCCAGGCCAGAACAATTAAAGTGTGCTGTTCCTAGATATTCATTACTTCTCCCATTTGAGTCTATGTCCGCGGTGGTACACAACTTAAATTCACATCAGTTGTCGGGATCTTCAATGTAGTCCTTTAAACATGAAAGTCGAGTATGTAGTCCGAAGTTAAATCTTTTTTCTGTACAATCAACATGCCTAAGGCCATGTTCGTCACATGACGAGACAGAGAAAGTCAATGTATGCCAAATTTCGTAGCCCATGATGCCTTCTCACTGCGGAACAGCATCATGTCCGAGCTGCTGTCGTAACCAATACCGGAGCGGGCCGTGCTTATAGGTAAGTGTGATCTCTCCTAATTTTGTGTGGGTTATGTCAGGTAGTATGATCTGAAAGTGTGTAACTCATTGTTGCACTTCTGTCTATCTTCCATCTAGGAGATTTAGTGTATCCCAGCCGGCCATAGTTGTTGGCATCGCTGAGGAATCCTACTACGTCAGGGGAAGTCCGCTGCAATGAGGCCCGGGAAGAACACAGCAGCCAATGGAGCAGGTTTTTGAGGTCCTGAAGGCCAGATTCAGATGTCTGGAGAAGACTGGGGAGCCCTTCTCTACTGACCCCAGAAAGTGTGTAAGATCACAGTGGCCTGCTGCATCCTCCGCAACATGCCATGAGACGGAACATCCCTTACATTGCAGAGGATGCAGGCCATGAAGAGCCACCAGGAGAGGTCCCTGCAATGCCAAATGATGATGATGATAGTGGTTATGAGGAAAGAGCTGACTTGTCAAGATCTGATGCAAAACTACTTCTCCTGAGTGTAAGTATGATGTGATACGTGATGACTTTGTCTATTATTGCAACTCTTTTAGTGATGTGGTGAGGAGGATGTTAATGCTGCATACTAGGAATATATGGGTCTGGAAATTTCTGGGAAAAGGTGTTTGTATTGGAAATGTAGCTTTGTTTAGCTGTAAGTATTGTCTTTGACTATGTTCTCTAGGAATTGACAATGTAATGTGCACCATATCTAAAGTTACTTAGCTAATTTCTCTGTGTTGGTCTGTTTTGTGTACCTTCACCATGGCATCTTCAGTTGGACATTTCAGAGTTGTGACATTAGCAGGTATATGATGCTGTTCAGATGTACGAAGTGGACATGGATTGGTCCTGAGAATGTCTGTCACAGAGTTTGGGTGTACAAAACCAGTACCAAGACACCTTGCACAGCAATTAGATGGTAGTTACGTGGCTTCCATTTGACTTGTGGTGTGTTGGTCCTAATGCAATATGTGGGTCATCATGTGATCCAACATAATGTTGTGTTAGGCCCAATTTATGGTAGTCTCCCTTCTCCTTGGCTAAATCCTCATTGTGTATGAACCATATGTAGCTGTTAATGTGTCTCTTCATTGTAGGCCAAAGTGCTTGTGGCACATCACAATTGTTTGTGATATTCCACCAGATGCAAGCAACACTGGATTGAAATGACCCTATAGTCAGTAACTGTTGTACTGACATGTGATTGTTTATCTGTTTATTTGACGTAGGATTCCTTTTGCGAGGTTGGCAATATGGCACCAGCTGATGATGTAGACCTAATTTATTGTTGCCTTTCTCGTATCATATTGTCAGATGTATCCCCTCCGTCCATGCTGTGAAGGTCTGTAACTGATTATGTGGTCACTGACACAGAATGATTCATGTCTTATTTGCCATGTTTCTGACATCATGTCAGCCTATGTTTTGAACAACGGAATGAAGGTGGTTTCAGACCAGGCATTTGTATGTATGTGTTCGTGACATGGTAGTGTTCCTGAGTTGGAGACTGTTTACATAGAACATATCCTTGCTTCCAGAAGTCCCATGTTTTGACATTGCAAAGTTGACATGGTAGTACATTCACATTGATATTTGTGAGAATTACAACAGGAGACTATGATTTGGTGACATGTTTTTAATTAAGTGAACAAGGATGAGATCAAGACATTTTAAAAACAATTACACAGTGCAAACAAAAGTGGAGTCTTCAGTCATGGTGGAAGAAACCATTGTAATACATACCAAATTGTCTGGTGTCCAAAGTCCAACATACTCCTCCCATGAGATGTGGAAAGTTGGGCAGGAATAGTCCACAAAGGGAATGTGAAGCACACGCAGGAGGACCTTAGGGGCAAGGTTTCTTCCTGGCGGTAGGTGTCCTGCCATCCCCACCTCCTGGATTTTTGGGTGGATGTCCCCTCTTTTTGCCAGAGGGTGGATTTGCAGCTGCTGAGACAGGGACGCCTGCAGGTGTGTCATCCTCTGACAAGTCCTCTCTTCCTGTGGCGGTGGAAGAAGTTATCGGCTTGGATGTTTTCTGCCCACAGAAAGGGGTTGTTGTAGGTGGAAAAGGCTGCAGACTGTAGTGTTGATGTCTTGCAGCATCCCAACAAGGAGGCCATGTTGCTCTTGATGCCAGCTACCTGAGTGTGTATGTTGGCCATCTCAGCGTGTATGCTGGCAACCTCCTGGTATTCGTCCCTGTGTAGCTCCTTCATTTCCCGGATTTCAGTCAGTACCTGGCCCATGACACTTTAGGAGTCCTGGTAGACTCCCATAACTTGGTTGATAGCAGCCTGGGTCTGGGTGTCAGTGTCCCCAGTGGGCTCACTCTGTAAGCCCACAGTTATCTTCCCACTATGCCTACCCCCACAGGGCCTGTGCCGTTGGCACAGACTGCACCCTCCCACTGGGTCCTGGTTCCTCAGTGACTCGGTTGGTGATAACTGCCTTACAATCCAGAACCGTGGGGCACAGGATGGGACTGACTGTACTAGGTGCACAGGTTGGGGCTGCAGTGTGTAGCTGTGTTGCTGCAGCTGTGGTGAGAGGTGTTGTGGGCAGAGTGAGCCCCACAGTTGCCGTCTGCCCAGGCTGACCAGATGGGCCAGGACTGTCATCCCTGTCCACCTCTTCAGAGCATTCTCATCACTGAGGGCTTCATTCTGGGGTGGAGAGGAACTCTGTTTGGTTTCCAACCTCTGTGGCGGTGCTGTGGCAGATTGACCTGTTGAGAAATAGAGAACATTGTTTTTGGTGAAAGTTTCTGCATTAACATCCACTTTGAATGCACCAAAGTACAATGGGGACCTAGAATGAAATAAAATAGATAGAAATTAGTATTGTCATCTGTTTGCATGGAGTTGAAGTTGGTTACTAGACATTTGAAGACATTTAATAGATGTAGTAGATTTCATCAGCTCATTAGATATGCAGATATATGGCATTTTAGCTTTAGGGATAGACATGACATTTCCAAAACTCTGCTACACACACAGTGTAATCATAATATGTGTCCATTCCAAGGCCCAGGTGTATATAATGCAGGCCAGCACACAGCTTGATTATATATTTACCATTGTTTATCATGTGAGCAGTCGCTGCTTGCATGACTTACGGGTGTGGTGGTGGGTGGGGGGGGTTGTGTGACGGTTCGTCCGGGGGGCGTTACATTTGTTTTAAAACATATCTTACCCGGTCCCACGCTGCCTCCGCTCCTGGGCAGGTCCTGTTTCCTGGAACAGGAAGCATGCATACTCCCTCTCCTCCCCTAAGCCAATAACAAAACTGTAATGGCAGCGTTGTGATTGGTGTGGACAGCGCCCTGCCGGACGCCTGTGGGGACGCCATTTTCTCTATTTAGGCTGTATGCCAAATGTAGAGTGTGCATGACATGTATGTCGGCCCCAGGGGGCTGGCCAAACAGTCAGGGCCCATAACAGTGCACTCCTCCCGATAGGCATACCTTCTCGCCCACCCCCAACCAGGCATACCCTGCCTTCTGCTTTCTTGCAGCACCAGAAGCAGAAACATAAAATGGTATATAAAACACCATTTTATGTTTCTGCTTCTCGCACTGCGAGAAAGCAGTGGGGCGAAGTTCCTCATCCCTAATGGAGGAGCAGCCCCTGTATATGAGGAGTGCAGAGTCAAGGGGTCACCTGGCACTGGTAATCAGCAGAGTTTCCTTCATAGCGTACATACAAGTACATCAACCTGCTATCAGACACAAAAAAATTCCTGGTCTTGGGAGATCTTAATCTCCATTGTGAAGATAAAGAGTGTAATGAGGCACAAATCGTGATAACAGCACTTAACTCTGTCGGGCTTAGGCTACTATCCACTGCTTCCACACATCAGATGGGCCATACTCTGGACCCCATTTTTTCTAATTGGGAAGGTGTTGTGGTCCTACTCCCAGTCCAGTTAGTCTGGTCAGACCACTGTATTGTCCCGTTCGAAATAGAAGCTACCCCCCCGCCAATTAAATCTAATAGAGCCTTACCTATTAAGCGCAGGGTCTGGAAGAAATTCTCTTATGAACTATTCGAACGTGCCTTACTTAGCCATTCCATGCCTCAATGTAACACACTTCAGGAAACATGGAACAGTTATGAGAATTGGATGGCCATGGCTCTGGATGAAGTAGCTCCATGGGTGTCTAAACCCCGACCAGGCAATCTAAAACAGCTGCGTGGTTCTCTGAAAAACTTAGATTGGCTAAAGCCAAATGCAAAACGCTAGAGCGGAGGTGGAGGCTGAATTATGCCCCTGAACTCAAAGAAGAATATAAAACAGAGATAAAAAAATACCACAAGCTATTAAGGTCAGAAAAGGGCATCTATTTTAAAAATAGAATCGAATCAGCAGACAACCCCACCAAAGAACTTTTTGGTATCCACAGAGAACTCACAACCCCATCCAGGCTTGAGGCTCAAGACGTCTACTCTAATGAATTATGCGATCTTGTAGCCGATTATTTTGTGGACAAGGTGGAGAAAATTCATGACACCTTTACAGCTAGTAACAACCTGCCAACCAGTCTTGGGACCAATGTAGCTGTTTCCACACAAAAGTCGCGGCTATCATGCTTTACAACGCCAGAAAGTAACGAACTTCTAGGTATTGTTAAAAGCATACAATCCGGCTCTCCATCTGACTCATGCCCAGTGGCGCGGTATAAAGGTGTTATGGAAAGCATGCTAATCGACCATATTAGCCACATGATCACTCTGTCCTTTCAAGAGTGTCATGTACTGGAAGCATGGAAGACTGCCCAGGTCATTCCCCTAAAGAAAAAACCTAACATCCCCATTTCACAACTGCAAAACCTTCGCCCCATCTCCCTTCTTCCCTTCTGTGCAAAGATTGTGGAGAAAATTACTAATAGACAGCTTATGAAACATCTAGAAGAAGAAACCCATCTCCACTCATCCCAATCTGGATTCAGAACCGGCTACTCGACGGAGTCAGCCGTTCTATATTCCACTGAGCGCATAAGGCAGATAGCGGATGAAGGCGAGACAGCAGCATTAATTTTATTAGATCTGAGTGCAGCGTTTGACACCGTGCTGCACTCCACGCTGTTGTCTCGCCTGATGGAGATGGGGGTGACGGGGTCAGCGCTAGCCTGGCTGAAGTCCTATCTAGCTGATAGAAGCTTTCAGCTACATTGTCCTCCCTTCAGATCATCCCCACGCAAGGTAAGCCATGGGGTTCCCCAGGGCTCAAGTTTGAGCCCCACCTTGTTTAACATCTACATGGAACCCCTGGCTCGTGTGGTGGAGGCGTTTGGGGTGGACATTGTTAGCTACGCTGACGATACCCAGTTGGTGTTTAAACTCACACCCGACCGTAGTCAAGATGCCATCAACTTCTCGAACTGTATGTCAGCAGTGGCGGTATGGATGAATGACAACTGCCTACGCCTTAATGGCGAAAAGACAGAGTTGTTGGTGGTCGGGAGAGCAACATCCTCTTGGTCAAGGCTATGGTGGCCCAGTGAGCTTGGGGACCCCCCGATTCCGAGGGAGTAGGTACGTAACCTTGGTGTTATGTTAGACACCAACCTCTCGTACAAGATCCACGTTAATAAAGTCACAGGGAGATGTTTTGGCCTACTCAAAGTTCTTCGTAAGGTCTTAGACCTTCTACCTGCAGTAGCCAGAAAAGCCATTGTTCACGCCTTAGTGACTCCTCACCTTGATTACGGCAACGCCATGCTGTTAGGGCTAAGCCAAAAAGCACTTCATCAACTTCAATGCGTGCAAAATGCTGCTGCACGTCTAGTGCTTGGCCTCCCGCGCAGAGCATCAGGAAAGTCTGCATTGGCTAAACTCCACTGGCTCCCCGTCAGGGAGCGTATTAAATTTAAAGCCCTCTGCTACGCACATCACATAGCCCAGAACAAAGGTCCGGATTACCTCAAGAACCTCCTGACCATACATCGCCCTACTCGCAATTTAAGATCTTCTGGTGCGATGTTGTTTAAAACACCTCGTATTCATAGGGCCAGAATGGGCGGACGCTCGTTTAGGAACTTAGCCCCCAAATACTGGAATGCTCTACCACTGAATTTGAGGATGGAGCCATCCGAAATAGGATTCCGGAGGAAATTAAAAACATTCCTCTTCCCCATTTCATAATCCCGTTCTCTCAGGTCCTCTGTTGAATTTATCAGTGATTAGCGCGGGGACACACTGTTCTATGTGTAACCAGGCGCTCTATAAATGTTGCATTATTATTATTATTATTATTATATATTAGAGGTATACCATTGTTAAGGTGTCACTCATGCCATCAATCGTTTCAGTTGATATCTGAGTGGGCCACTGTCTGTACATTGCATAGTCCATGATGAGTGAAGATCAGTTGTAACATGACAGACAAGTGATAAGGGGCAGAAGCAGTTTAGCATATTGATTAGAGTCGCAGTGACCGGGCCTCATGGTAGTTTTAGTCACTTCAATCTCTTTTTACCAACACTTGGCGAATGGTGACCTGCATGATGAGTGGAGATCAGTTGCAACATGGCAGATACGTGAGAAGGAGCAAAAGGAGTCCAGAATCTTGGTTAGAGTTGCAGTGGCAGGGCCTTGTGGCAGCTATAATCACTTCAATATCACTTTACCAACACTTGTACCATACCTATTGGCAACATGCATTTGGGATGGACCATACTTTTAAATATTTACACATATCAAGGGTCCTGGATTTATATTTATATGGTAATCCACTTACAGACAGCATTGAAACATGGGGCATGGCAGGAAGTTGGATACTGGTGCTCTTATATGCAGCAAAACACACTGACGCAGACAAACCAACATCTCAGGCACTTTGAGTATTGCATATTAGGAAAGTAGATAGATAGCACAATGGCAAAAGCAGAGTTCAGAGCAACCAGGACATTGTTATATTGTGACAATTATTGAAGTGTAACTTACCAGAGTCCACTCCCCAAGGTATTCCTGTCATGCCATCAGAATGCAGGATGGCCAAAACCTTCTCTTTCCAGGAACAGAATTGTAGTGGTGTGCTGGAAAGGCCACCGCCAGTCCTCTGAGCCTCCAGGTGGTGGTTGTGGTATCGGGTACGCACCCTCAACCTGAGGTCATTCCACCGCTTCCTAATGTCGTCCTGTTTGCGCAGGGTGGTACCAACAGCATTTACTCTGTTGACTATCCTGTCCCACATTTCCGTTTTCCTTGGGACCTAATATGTGTGGCTGTACTCTTATGATTTCATCCACCATGACTGTCAAATCAGCCTCAGTGAAGCAGGTTTTTTTTTGCCAGGCATGTTGAAATAAAATGCGAGTGGCTATATAAAAGGAAAAGTAATCAAGTGATACAGGTAAAAAGGTGCAAAACAAAAATTACAGGAGATTAAGAGTGCTAAATGGGATAATGAAAAAGGGGTGCCTTATATCACATTGGAGAAAATGGTGTTATTATTATTATTATTATTGCATTTATTGAGCGCACAGCTACCCGGAGGTTTCCCGGCACTTGCCTTGGGAACCCGTCCTGGTTTTTCCCTGTGAGATAGCCCCTACTGGGCATCCCCAAGGTGAAAGCCAGGCATCCCGCCGCAGGGGGCCGTTGTGGAGATTAAGCAAGCTTAATGCCCAGAGTTGCAGAGTGAGAACCCATGATTAGAGCAGACACCGAAGCGAGAATTATCAAGTCCGTGGACATTTGAGCTCAAGACCCTGCCGCGTCGGGAATTGAACCCTGGTCCCAGGTCTGACCTCAGCTTCCGGGTCTGCCTGCTCTACACCGTGAGCCACACTTCTCCTGTCTTGTGGGTTGCAGTTGGGAAGCAAAGGATGCTGGTAAAGGATGGGGTGTGTTTTTTAGTGTGATTTGCAGGCGTGTCTACTTGGCAAAGCACATCAGTTGTGTCATTTTTAAATCCATCCTTTGGTCACTCTTGTGGTTTTTTTTTGCATGTGTAATGTGGTGGTCTTTCGTTGTTGGGTACCCGCTGATTGCTAACCGCCACTGAGAGACCGCCAGGACGACTCTGTAGTCATAATACAATGGGTAGGTAGACTGCAGGTCTGACGGCGTCCGTGGACGCAACACCAATATTACAGACTGTTACTGTCCTGGCGGTGTTGAAGGCAGCACAACTCATAATAGCGCAGTGTCATAGATGACGCTGGTGCAGCGTTTGAGCAGTCGGACTGACAATCTAGTAATCCGGCCCTAAAGGGGTTACACTTACTATTTCTACTGCAAACTTGGGGAACGTGTTGAAAACTAGAGTGTTGACATTTACCATTCCCACTCCAATATAAATCATTGTGAGGAAGGTGTTGGACAGTTAAGGGATGACATTTATTAATCACACTCCATCCTAGATAAACGTAGGAAAGGTGTTGTACAGTAAAAGGGTGAGATTTACATTCCAATCTAAACTAACTTGGGGAAGCTGTTGGACACTAAAGGGGCGAAATTCACTACTCCAACTCAAATGGAAACAAACTTAATGAAGGTGCAAAAAACTTTAAAAAGCAAATTAATTAAATCCATTCAAAATAAAACTTTTAACCTACAATATATTATTTTACAAATACATAAATAATACTACACATTATCACACTTAAAGACGTTATATATATTTATAAAATTTTATATTATCACACACTAATTTAAGCTACTAATATTTGTATTAAAAACATGCAAAAAATGATTTTTTAATTAATGATAACATTTCCAAAACATCACATTAAAAATATTTTTTGAAGTACAACTCCAATTCTTTTTTAAAAAAAATGCTTTCTAAAAAATTACAAAATAATACACTTTTTTACATTAAAACACTATGTATTTTTTTCTCTTTCTAAATATTATTTAAACAAATGTTAATTAATAATGTTAATTTAAACATATATATATATATATATATATATATATATATATATATATATATATATATATATATATATATATATATATATATATCCAAATACAACAATATTTAAACATTTTTAAACATATTTTAAATATTCTTAGATGTTTACTATTTTATTTTGAAGAAACAGTTAAATGTATCTAATTTTACATTAATTTAAAATATAAAATATAATATAAAAAAATAAATTTTGAAATTAACACAAAAAAATTGCATGGCTAGAGATTTATAAATGAAAACTTAAAAATTATATTATCCATTTTTTTTAAAATCATTCCAACCTTATCCCTCATTAACCAACCTCCTGCTACTAAAAGAAAATGTCAATTTTTTAAAAAATACATTAAAACAATTGAAATTCACAAATTACAACAATTTATTCAATAAAAATTATTATAAAACTAAAATATAAAAAATATAAACACAGAATTTAAAAAATGACACTACATACTATCCTGCACTAAAAACGATATATTTTGCACTGATGATATTACTACATCGATATTTTTAACATCGATATTAAAAGCAACACTTACAATTATATTTTTACCTTCAACTTTCATTTCCACAATTTATACAAGATCCCAATATTCTCAACACAATATTTCTGCAACCCAGTCAGGTGTAACTTCGAATCATTGGCTGTGAACTCCACATATGTCAATTGTCGAGCTAGTGGAAAACCGGTATCCCGACCTCTGAAGATCCACCGCCATCACTTGAACACCCAAGTTGGTGAGAACAAAGAGGTGCACAGCAAATTGAAAATGCTTTTGGTCAACCTTGATCTGGAGGTAATATTGGTGGGACTGCAGGACAGTTAAAGGCATTTGAAAATGCATAACCTACAGGTCCAAGGCTTCATTCCAGCTGCCCAGCTCCAGGACTGACTGAGCCTGGGCCAGTGTGAGCATTTTTGAACGTGAGGATAACAACCCTTCCCTCTTTCAGAGTCCGTATTCCTTTTTATGGCTTCTTTGGAGAGTAAGCATCACCAAACTAAAGTGGCTTGATGTTGATGCCACAGGACAGGGAGACAGGGAAGATCAATGTCCCTGGTGACCTGTGCATTGCCTGCCAGATTCCCAACCACAGAATGCCTTGGATGTCTCTAGAGTGGGAGGGGGGCCTGAAATGTATGGTGCGCCAACCCTCTGGAGTAGCTTCAAAAAGGCCAGAATTAATGGGGAAGTTCTCTGGCAGCGTCCAGAGACCCAAAGAATGCACTGCGGATCAAGTTTCCCTAAAAGTGTTCTATTGCAGAGACAGCTTTTTAGCCAAATAAGCATGATCCATCATAAGGCATACTCACAAAGAATGACTGCAAATCTCTTGAAAAGCCTACAGATCACATCCACACATGGCAATGGAGCAGTATACTATTGTTGATTGTTCACACCAAACAATTGGTAGTATCCAGGCAATACAAATGATGTATTTGCCTCATCCTAACCATCCTGAATCGTTTGAGTAAGGTAGGCCTGAAACTCTTCTCAAACCACCAACAAAATCTTGCAGGCCATGTTCCAGAGGCTATGCATACATCATTCTAAGAGGTACATCGTGTTGACCAATCTCAGGGCGAGGATAGACCAAAGAGAACATCAGTTTCCCAAACATCTCATTTCTTTCTGACTCACTGACCGAGGGGGTAATGGGAAATGAATTCGGATTCAACTTGCTGGCGGAAGCTCTGACCCCCAAACTCTGAGGAGTAGGATGCTGCATAGGGGTTACCATATTTACAACAAGGGGTGGTGAGGGACAGAGTCTCTGAATTAAGCAGAAAGCTCTCACCCAGTCAAGAGATCAGGGCTAGATCCAACACCGTTTTTTAGCTCACTGCACCATCCCAGTTTCAGAACCTGGCTGTATGCAAATTAGTCTGTTCTTGTCCGAGTGCATGATGGGAACAGGGCAAACCAAACTACAAAAGCCAATTCTTACACTGGGAAGGAAACAAGCTCCCGGGGACCGGTTTCTGGCATTACAGCCGTCTTCGGCCCGGTTTGCTTGAATCCTGATGGTGCAATGAGCAAGGGTCTCACATCTGAGAATACCCTTCCACGCTTAGGGTGGACAAAAATATTTACAACAAGGGGTGGTGAGGGACAGAGTCTCTGAATTAAGCAGAAAGCTCTCACCCAGTCAAGAGATCAGGGCTAGATCCAACACCGTTTTTTAGCTCACTGCACCATCCCAGTTTCAGAACCTGGCTGTATGCAAATTAGTCTGTTCTTGTCCCAGTGCATGATGGGAACAGGGCAAACCAAACTACAAAAGCCAATTCTTACACTGGGAAGGAAACAAGCTCCCGGGGACCGGTTTCTGGCATTACAGCCGTCTTCGGCCCGGTTTGCTTGAATCCTGATGGTGCAATGAGCAAGGGTCTCACATCTGAGAATACCCTTCCACGCTTAGGGTGGACAAAAATATTTACAACAAGGGGTGGTGAGGGACAGAGTCTCTGAATTAAGCAGAAAGCTCTCACCCAGTCAAGAGATCAGGGCTAGATCCAACACCGTTTTTTAGCTCACTGCACCATCCCAGTTTCAGAACCTGGCTGTATGCAAATTAGTCTGTTCTTGTCCCAGTGCATGATGGGAACAGGGCAAACCAACAGCCTTATTCATGTAGGCTAAATCGGCTCGCAAAGGGCCGGATTCTGAGAATCCGGCCCTTTGCGAGTGCGATTTTTGCATTTGGGATTCAGCATCCCAAATGCAAAAATCGGTAATTGCTAAATCGCTAAATTGCGAGGAATTACATTTAAGGAATCTCTATTTGAGATTCCTTAAATGCAATTCATGAAGCATTTGAAAATTGCGAAAATGCAATTTTGGGCCGCTATTTACCGAGAGGTCAGACCTCTCGGTAAATAGCAAAAACTTAGAAAAATGCTTTTAAAAGCATTTTTCTAAGTTGCATGTTGCACACACACATGTCCTTTGGACATGTGTGTGCGCAACACCTGTTTCAATTTGCATTTAAGGGGTGCTACAGGGTGTCCTTTGGACACCCCTGGCACCCTTTAAATCGCTATCTTATTTGCGAGTAGCAAATTGCTAATCGCAAATATGGAATACTCCCCATGCATTCCTATGGGCCTTTTGGCCCATAGGAATGCATGGGGAGTTATTCCTTATTTGCGATTAGCAATTAGCTAATCGCAAATAAGGAATCAGTGGGAATCGCAATTAATATTGCGATTCCTACATGATTACCGTTTTGCGAGTCTCAAATAGCGATTCCTTATGATTCGCTATTTGAGCCTCGCAAAACGGCCCGATCATGAATCAGGCTGCAAACTACAAAAGCCAATTCTTACACTGGGAAGGAAACAAGCTCCCGGGGACCGGTTTCTGGCATTACAGCCGTCTTCGGCCCGGTTTGCTTGAATCCTGATGGTGCAATGAGCAAGGGTCTCACATCTGAGAATACCCTTCCACGCTTAGGGTGGACAAAAATATTTACAACAAGGGGTGGTGAGGGACAGAGTCTCTGAATTAAGCAGAAAGCTCTCACCCAGTCAAGAGATCAGGGCTAGATCCAACACCGTTTTTTAGCTCACTGCACCATCCCAGTTTCAGAACCTGGCTGTATGCAAATTAGTCTGTTCTTGTCCCAGTGCATGATGGGAACAGGGCAAACCAAACTACAAAAGCCAATTCTTACACTGGGAAGGAAACAAGCTCCCGGGGACCGGTTTCTGGCATTACAGCCGTCTTTGGCCCGGTTTGCTTCAATCCTGATGGTGCAATGAGCAAGGGTCTCACATCTGAGAATACCCTTCCACGCTTAGGGTGGACAAAAATATTTACAACAAGGGGTGGTGAGGGACAGAGTCTCTGAATTAAGCAGAAAGCTCTCACCCAGTCAAGAGATCAGGGCTAGATCCAACACTGTTTTTTAGCTCACTGCACCATCCCAGTTTCAGAACCTGGCTGTATGCAAATTAGTCTGTTCTTGTCCCAGTGCATGATGGGAACAGGGCAAACCAAACTACAAAAGCCAATTCTTACACTGGGAAGGAAACAAGCTCCCGGGGACCAGTTTCTGGCATTACAGCCGTCTTCGGCCCGGTTTGCTTGAATCCTGATGGTGCAATGAGCAAGGGTCTCACATCTGAGAATACCCTTCCACGCTTAGGGTGGACAAAAATATTTACAACAAGGGGTGGTGAGGGACAGAGTCTCTGAATTAAGCAGAAAGCTCTCACCCAGTCAAGAGATCAGGGCTAGATCCAACACCGTTTTTTAGCTCACTGCACCATCCCAGTTTCAGAACCTGGCTGTATGCAAATTAGTCTGTTCTTGTCCCAGTGCATGATGGGAACAGGGCAAACCAAACTACAAAAGCCAATTCTTACACTGGGAAGGAAACAAGCTCCCGGGGACCGGTTTCTGGCATTACAGCCGTCTTCGGCCCGGTTTGCTTGAATCCTGATGGTGCAATGAGCAAGGGTCTCACATCTGAGAATACCCTTCCACGCTTAGGGTGGACAAAAATATTTACAACAAGGGGTGGTGAGGGACAGAGTCTCTGAAGTAAGCAGAAAGCTCTCACCCAGTCAAGAGATCAGGGCTAGATCCAACACCGTTTTTTAGCTCACTGCACCATCCCAGTTTCAGAACCTGGCTGTATGCAAATTAGTCTGTTCTTGTCCCAGTGCATGATGGGAACAGGGCAAACCAAACTACAAAAGCCAATTCTTACACTGGGAAGGAAACTAGCTCCCGGGGACCGGTTTCTGGCATTACAGCCGTCTTCGGCCCGGTTTGCTTGAATCCTGATGGTGCAATGAGCAAGGGTCTCACATCTGAGAATACCCTTCCACGCTTAGGGTGGTCAAAAATATTTACAACAAGGGGTGGTGAGGGACAGAGTCTCTGAATTAAGCAGAAAGCTCTCACCCAGTCAAGAGATCAGGGCTAGATCCAACACCGTTTTTTAGCTCACTGCACCATCCCAGTTTCAGAACCTGGCTGTATGCAAATTAGTCTGTTCTTGTCCCAGTGCATGATGGGAACAGGGCAAACCAAACTACAAAAGCCAATTCTTACACTGGGAAGGAAACAAGCTCCCGGGGACCGGTTTCTGGCATTACAGCCGTCTTCGGCCCGGTTTGCTTGAATCCTGATGGTGCAATGAGCAAGGGTCTCACATCTGAGAATACCCTTCCACGCTTAGGGTGGACAAAAATATTTACAACAAGGGGTGGTGAGGGACAGAGTCTCTGAATTAAGCAAAAAGATCTCACCCAGTCAAGAGATCAGGGCTAGATCCAACACCGTTTTTTAGCTCACTGCATCATCCCAGTTTCAGAACCTGGCTGTATGCAAATTAGTCTGTTCTTGTCCCAGTGCATGATGGGAACAGGGCAAACCAAACTACAAAAGCCAATTCTTACACTGGGAAGGAAACAAGCTCCCGGGGACCGGTTTCTGGCATTACAGCCGTCTTCGGCCCGGTTTGCTTGAATCCTGATGGTGCAATGAGCAAGGGTCTCACATCTGAGAATACCCTTCCACGCTTAGGGTGGACAAAAATATTTACAACAAGGGGTGGTGAGGGACAGAGTCTCTGAATTAAGCAGAAAGCTCTCACCCAGTCAAGAGATCAGGGCTAGATCCAACACCGTTTTTTAGCTCACTGCACCATCCCAGTTTCAGAACCTGGCTGTATGCAAATTAGTCTGTTCTTGTCCCAGTGCATGATGGGAACAGGGCAAACCAAACTACAAAAGCCAATTCTTACACTGGGAAGGAAACAAGCTCCCGGGGACCGGTTTCTGGCATTACAGCCGTCTTCGGCCCGGTTTGCTTGAATCCTGATGGTGCAATGAGCAAGGGTCTCACATCTGAGAATACCCTTCCACGCTTAGGGTGGACAAAAATATTTACAACAAGGGGTGGTGAGGGACAGAGTCTCTGAATTAAGCAGAAAGCTCTCACCCAGTCAAGAGATCAGGGCTAGATCCAACACCGTTTTTTTAGCTCACTGCACCATCCCAGTTTCAGAACCTGGCTGTATGCAAGTTAGTCTGTTCTTGTCCCAGTGCATGATGGGAACAGGGCAAACCAAACTACAAAAGCCAATTCTTACACTGGGAAGGAAACAAGCTCCCGGGGACCGGTTTCTGGCATTACAGCCGTCTTCGGCCCGGTTTGCTTGAATCCTGATGGTGCAATGAGCAAGGGTCTCACATCTGAGAATACCCTTCCACGCTTAGGGTGGACAAAAATATTTACAACAAGGGGTGGTGAGGGACAGAGTCTCTGAATTAAGCAGAAAGCTCTCACCCAGTCAAGAGATCAGGGCTAGATCCAACACCGTTTTTTAGCTCACTGCACCATCCCAGTTTCAGAACCTGGCTGTATGCAAATTAGTCTGTTCTTGTCCCAGTGCATGATGGGAACAGGGAAAACCAAACTACAAAAGCCAATTCTTACACTGGGAAGGAAACAAGCTCCCGGGGACCGGTTTCTGGCATTACAGCCGTCTTCGGCCCGGTTTGCTTGAATCCTGATGGTGCAATGAGCAAGGGTCTCACATCTGAGAATACCCTTCCACGCTTAGGGTGGACAAAAATATTTACAACAAGGGGTGGTGAGGGACAGAGTCTCTGAATTAAGCAGAAAGCTCTCACCCAAACAAGAGATCAGGGCTAGATCCAACACCGTTTTTTTAGCTCACTGCACCATCCCAGTTTCAGAACCTGGCTGTATGCAAATTAGTCTGTTCTTGTCCCAGTGCATGATGGGAACAGGGCAAACCAAACTACAAAAGCCAATTCTTACACTGGGAAGGAAACAAGCTCCCGGGGACCGGTTTCTGGCATTACAGCCGTCTTCGGCCCGGTTTGCTTGAATCCTGATGGTGCAATGAGCAAGGGTCTCACATCTGAGAATACCCTTTTACGCTTAGGGTGGACAAAAATATTTACAACAAGGGGTGGTGAGGGACAGAGTCTCTGAATTAAGCAGAAAGCTCTCACCCAGTCAAGAAATCAGGGCTAGATCCAACACCGTTTTTTAGCTCACTGCACCATCCCAGTTTCAGAACCTGGCTGTATGCAAATTAGTCTGTTCTTGTCCCAGTGCATGATGGGAACAGGGCAAACCAAACTACAAAAGCCAATTCTTACACTGGGAAGGAAACAAGCTCCCGGGGACCGGTTTCTGGCATTACAGCCGTCTTCGGCCCGGTTTGCTTGAATCCTGATGGTGCAATGAGCAAGGGTCTCACATCTGAGAATACCCTTCCACGCTTAGGGTGGACAAAAATATTTACAACAAGGGGTGGTGAGGGACAGAGTCTCTGAATTAAGCAGAAAGCTCTCACCCAGTCAAGAGATCAGGGCTAGATCCAACACCGTTTTTTAGCTCCCTGCACCATCCCAGTTTCAGAACCTGGCTGTATGCAAATTAGTCTGTTCTTGTCCCAGTGCATGATGGGAAAAGGGCAAACCAAACTACAAAAGCCAATTCTTACACTGGGAAGGAAACAAGCTCCCGGGGACCGGTTTCTGGCATTACAGCCTTCTTCGGCCCGGTTTGCTTGAATCCTGATGGTGCAATGAGCAAGGGTCTCACATCTGAGAATACCCTTCCACGCTTAGGGTGGACAAAAATATTTACAACAAGGGGTGGTGAGGGACAGAGTCTCTGAATTAAGCAGAAAGCTCTCACCCAGTCAAGAGATCAGGGCTAGATCCAACACCGTTTTTTAGCTCACTGCACCATCCCAGTTTCAGAACCTGGCTGTATGCAAATTAGTCTGTTCTTGTCCCAGTGCATGATGGGAACAGGACAAACCAAACTACAAAAGCCAATTCTTACACTGGGAAGGAAACAAGCTCCCGGGGACCGGTTTCTGGCATTACAGCCGTCTTCGGCCCGGTTTGCTTGAATCCTGATGGTGCAATGAGCAAGGGTCTCACATCTGAGAATACCCTTCCACGCTTAGGGTGGACAAAAATATTTACAACAAGGGGTGGTGAGGGACAGAGTCTCTGAATTAAGCAGAAAGCTCTCACCCAGTCAAGAGATCAGGGCTAGATCCAACACCGTTTTTTAGCTCACTGCACCATCCCAGTTTCAGAACCTGGCTGTATGCAAATTAGTCTGTTCTTGTCCCAGTGCATGATGGGAACAGGGCAAACCAAACTACAAAAGCCAATTCTTACACTGGGAAGGAAACAAGCTCCCGGGGACCGGTTTCTGGCATTACAGCCGTCTTCGGCCCGGTTTGCTTGAATCCTGATGGTGCAATGAGCAAGGGTCTCACATCTGAGAATACCCTTCCACGCTTAGGGTGGACAAAAATATTTACAACAAGGGGTGGTGAGGGACAGAGTCTCTGAATTAAGCAGAAAGCTCTCACCCAGTCAAGAGATCAGGGCTAGATCCAACACCGTTTTTTAGCTCACTGCACCATCCCAGTTTCAGAACCTGGCTGTATGCAAATTAGTCTGTTCTTGTCCCAGTGCATGATGGGAACAGGGCAAACCAAACTACAAAAGCCAATTCTTACACTGGGAAGGAAACAAGCTCCCGGGGACCGGTTTCTGGCATTACAGCCGTCTTCAGCCCGGTTTGCTTGAATCCTGATGGTGCAATGAGCAAGGGTCTCACATCTGAGAATACCCTTCCACGCTTAGGGTGGACAAAAATATTTACAACAAGGGGTGGTGAGGGACAGAGTCTCTGAATTAAGCAGAAAGCTCTCACCCAGTCAAGAGATCAGGGCTAGATCCAACACCGTTTTTTAGCTCACTGCACCATCCCAGTTTCAGAACCTGGCTGTATGCAAATTAGTCTGTTCTTGTCCCAGTGCATGATGGGAACAGGGCAAACCAAACTACAAAAGCCAATTCTTACACTGGGAAGGAAACAAGCTCCCGGGGACCGGTTTCTGGCATTACAGCCGTCTTCGGCCCGGTTTGCTTTAATCCTGATGGTGCAATGAGCAAGGGTCTCACATCTGAGAATACCCTTCCACGCTTAGGGTGGACAAAAATATTTACAACAAGGGGTGGTGAGGGACAGAGTCTCTGAATTAAGCAGAAAGCTCTCACCCAGTCAAGAGATCAGGGCTAGATCCAACACCGTTTTTTAGCTCACTGCACCATCCCAGTTTCAGAACCTGGCTGTATGCAAATTAGTCTGTTCTTGTCCCAGTGCATGATGGGAACAGGGCAAACTAAACTAAAAAAGCCAATTCTTACACTGGGAAGGTAACAAGCTCCCGGGGACCGGTTTCTGGCATTACAGCCGTCTTCGGCCCGGTTTGCTTGAATCCTGATGGTGCAATGAGCAAGGGTCTCACATCTGAGAATACCCTTCCACGCTTAGGGTGGACAAAAATATTTACAACAAGGGGTGGTGAGGGACAGAGTCTCTGAATTAAGCAGAAAGCTCTCACCCAGTCAAGAGATCAGGGCTAGATCCAACACCGTTTTTTAGCTCACTGCACCATCCCAGTTTAAGAACCTGGCTGTATGCAAATTAGTCTGTTCTTGTCCCAGTGCATGATGGGAACAGGGCAAACCAAACTACAAAAGCCAATTCTTACACTGGGAAGGAAACAAGCTCCCGGGGACCGGTTTCTGGCATTACAGCCGTCTTCGGCCTGGTTTGCTTGAATCCTGATGGTGCAATGAGCAAGGGTCTCACATCTGAGAATACCCTTCCACGCTTAGGGTGGACAAAATATTTACAACAAGGGGTGGTGAGGAACAGAGTCTCTGAATTAAGCAGAAAGCTCTCACCCAGTCAAGAGATCAGGGCTAGATCCAACACCGTTTTTTAGCTCACTGCACCATCCCAGTTTCAGAACCTGGCTGTATGCAAATTAGTCTGTTCTTGTCCCAGTGCATGATGGGAACAGGGCAAACCAAACTACAAAAGCCAATTCTTACACTGGGAAGGAAACAAGCTCCCGGGGACCGGTTTCTGGCATTACAGCCGTCTTTGGCCTGGTTTGCTTAAATCCTGATGGTGCAATGAGCAAGGGTCTCACATCTGAGAATACCCTTCCACGCTTAGGGTGGACAAAAATATTTACAACAAGGGGTGGTGAGGGACAGAGTCTCTGAATTAAGCAGAAAGCTCTCACCCAGTCAAGAGATCAGGGCTAGATCCAACACCGTTTTTTAGCTCACTGCACCATCCCAGTTTCAGAACCTGGCTGTATGCAAATTAGTCTGTTCTTGTCCCAGTGCATGATGGGAACAGGGCAAACCAAACTACAAAAGCCAATTCTTACACTGGGAAGGAAACAAGCTCCCGGGGACCGGTTTCTGGCATTACAGCCGTCTTCGGCCCGGTTTGCTTGAATCCTGATGGTGCAATGAGCAAGGGTCTCACATCTGAGAATACCCTTCCACGCTTAGGGTGGACAAAAATATTTACAACAAGGGGTGGTGAGGGACAGAGTCTCTGAATTAAGCAGAAAGCTCTCACCCAGTCAAGAGATCAGGGCTAGATCCAACACCGTTTTTTAGCTCACTGCACCATCCCAGTTTCAGAACCTGGCTGTATGCAAATTAGTCTGTTCTTGTCCCAGTGCATGATGGGAACAGGGCAAACCAAACTACAAAAGCCAATTCTTACACTGGGAAGGAAACAAACTCCCGGGGACCGGTTTCTGGCATTACAGCCGTCTTCGGCCCGGTTTGCTTGAATCCTGATGGTGCAATGAGCAAGGGTCTCACATCTGAGAATACCCTTCCACGCTTAGGGTGGACAAAAATATTTACAACAAGGGGTGGTGAGGGACAGAGTCTCTGAATTAAGCAGAAAGCTCTCACCCAGTCAAGAGATCAGGGCTAGATCCAACACCGTTTTTTAGCTCACTGCACCATCCCAGTTTCAGAACCTGGCTGTATGCAAATTAGTCTGTTCTTGTCCCAGTGCATGATGGGAACAGGACAAACCAAACTACAAAAGCCAATTCTTACACTGGGAAGGAAACAAGCTCCCGGGGACCGGTTTCTGGCATTACAGCCGTCTTCGGCCCGGTTTGCTTGAATCCTGATGGTGCAATGAGCAAGGGTCTCACATCTGAGAATACCCTTCCACGCTTAGGGTGGACAAAAATATTTACAACAAGGGGTGGTGAGGGACAGAGTCTCTGAATTAAGCAGAAAGCTCTCACCCAGTCAAGAGATCAGGGCTAGATCCAACACCGTTTTTTAGCTCACTGCACCATCCCAGTTTCAGAACCTGGCTGTATGCAAATTAGTCTGTTCTTGTCCCAGTGCATGATGGGAACAGGGCAAACCAAACTACAAAAGCCAATTCTTACACTGGGAAGGAAACAAGCTCCCGGGGACCGGTTTCTGGCATTACAGCCATCTTCGGCCCGGTTTGCTTGAATCCTGATGGTGCAATGAGCAAGGGTCTCACATCTGAGAATACCCTTCCACGCTTAGGGTGGACAAAAATATTTACAACAAGGGGTGGTGAGGGACAGAGTCTCTGAATTAAGCAGAAAGCTCTCACCCAGTCAAGAGATCAGGGCTAGATCCAACACCGTTTTTTAGCTCACTGCACCATCCCAGTTTCAGAACCTGGCTGTATGCAAATTAGTCTGTTCTTGTCCCAGTGCATGATGGGAACAGGGCAAACCAAACTACAAAAGCCAATTCTTACACTGGGAAGGAAACAAGCTCCCGGGGACCGGTTTCTGGCATTACAGCCGTCTTCAGCCCGGTTTGCTTGAATCCTGATGGTGCAATGAGCAAGGGTCTCACATCTGAGAATACCCTTCCACGCTTAGGGTGGACAAAAATATTTACAACAAGGGGTGGTGAGGGACAGAGTCTCTGAATTAAGCAGAAAGCTCTCACCCAGTCAAGAGATCAGGGCTAGATCCAACACCGTTTTTTAGCTCACTGCACCATCCCAGTTTCAGAACCTGGCTGTATGCAAATTAGTCTGTTCTTGTCCCAGTGCATGATGGGAACAGGGCAAACCAAACTACAAAAGCCAATTCTTACACTGGGAAGGAAACAAGCTCCCGGGGACCGGTTTCTGGCATTACAGCCGTCTTCGGCCCGGTTTGCTTGAATCCTGATGGTGCAATGAGCAAGGGTCTCACATCTGAGAATACCCTTCCACGCTTAGGGTGGACAAAAATATTTACAACAAGGGGTGGTGAGGGACAGAGTCTCTGAATTAAGCAGAAAGCTCTCACCCAGTCAAGAGATCAGGGCTAGATCCAACACCGTTTTTTAGCTCACTGCACCATCCCAGTTTCAGAACCTGGCTGTATGCAAATTAGTCTGTTCTTGTCCCAGTGCATGATGGGAACAGGGCAAACTAAACTAAAAAAGCCAATTCTTACACTGGGAAGGTAACAAGCTCCCGGGGACCGGTTTCTGGCATTACAGCCGTCTTCGGCCCGGTTTGCTTGAATCCTGATGGTGCAATGAGCAAGGGTCTCACATCTGAGAATACCCTTCCACGCTTAGGGTGGACAAAAATATTTACAACAAGGGGTGGTGAGGGACAGACTCTCTGAATTAAGCAGAAAGCTCTCACCCAGTCAAGAGATCAGGGCTAGATCCAACACCGTTTTTTAGCTCACTGCACCATCCCAGTTTAAGAACCTGGCTGTATGCAAATTAGTCTGTTCTTGTCCCAGTGCATGATGGGAACAGGGCAAACCAAACTACAAAAGCCAATTCTTACACTGGGAAGGAAACAAGCTCCCGGGGACCGGTTTCTGGCATTACAGCCGTCTTCGGCCTGGTTTGCTTGAATCCTGATGGTGCAATGAGCAAGGGTCTCACATCTGAGAATACCCTTCCACGCTTAGGGTGGACAAAATATTTACAACAAGGGGTGGTGAGGAACAGAGTCTCTGAATTAAGCAGAAAGCTCTCACCCAGTCAAGAGATCAGGGCTAGATCCAACACCGTTTTTTAGCTCACTGCACCATCCCAGTTTCAGAACCTGGCTGTATGCAAATTAGTCTGTTCTTGTCCCAGTGCATGATGGGAACAGGGCAAACCAAACTACAAAAGCCAATTCTTACACTGGGAAGGAAACAAGCTCCCGGGGACCGGTTTCTGGCATTACAGCCGTCTTTGGCCTGGTTTGCTTAAATCCTGATGGTGCAATGAGCAAGGGTCTCACATCTGAGAATACCCTTCCACGCTTAGGGTGGACAAAAATATTTACAACAAGGGGTGGTGAGGGACAGAGTCTCTGAATTAAGCAGAAAGCTCTCACCCAGTCAAGAGATCAGGGCTAGATCCAACACCGTTTTTTAGCTCACTGCACCATCCCAGTTTCAGAACCTGGCTGTATGCAAATTAGTCTGTTCTTGTCCCAGTGCATGATGGGAACAGGGCAAACCAAACTACAAAAGCCAATTCTTACACTGGGAAGGAAACAAGCTCCCGGGGACCGGTTTCTGGCATTACAGCCGTCTTCGGCCCGGTTTGCTTGAATCCTGATGGTGCAATGAGCAAGGGTCTCACATCTGAGAATACCCTTCCACGCTTAGGGTGGACAAAAATATTTACAACAAGGGGTGGTGAGGGACAGAGTCTCTGAATTAAGCAGAAAGCTCTCACCCAGTCAAGAGATCAGGGCTAGATCCAACACCGTTTTTTAGCTCACTGCACCATCCCAGTTTCAGAACCTGGCTGTATGCAAATTAGTCTGTTCTTGTCCCAGTGCATGATGGGAACAGGGCAAACCAAACTACAAAAGCCAATTCTTACACTGGGAAGGAAACAAGCTCCCGGGGACCGGTTTCTGGCATTACAGCCGTCTTCGGCCCGGTTTGCTTGAATCCTGATGGTGCAATGAGCAAGGGTCTCACATCTGAGAATACCCTTCCACGCTTAGGGTGGACAAAAATATTTACAACAAGGGGTGCTGAGGGACAGAGTCTCTGAATTAAGCAGAAAGCTCTCACCCAGTCAAGAGATCAGGGCTAGATCCAACACCGTTTTTTAGCTCACTGCACCATCCCAGTTTCAGAACCTGGCTGTATGCAAATTAGTCTGTTCTTGTCCCAGTGCATGATGGGAACAGGGCAAACCAAACTACAAAAGCCAATTCTTACACTGGGAAGGAAACAAGCTCCCGGGGACCGGTTTCTGGCATTACAGCCGTCTTCGGCCCGGTTTGCTTGAATCCTGATGGTGCAATGAGCAAGGGTCTCACATCTGAGAATACCCTTCCACGCTTAGGGTGGACAAAAATATTTACAACAAGGGGTGGTGAGGGACAGAGTCTCTGAATTAAGCAGAAAGCTCTCACCCAGTCAAGAGATCAGGACTAGATCCAACACCGTTTTTTAGCTCACTGCACCATCCCAGTTTCAGAACCTGGCTGTATGCAAATTAGTCTGTTCTTGTCCCAGTGCATGATGGGAACAGGGCAAACCAAACTACAAATGCCAATTCTTACACTGGGAAGGAAACAAGCTCCCGGGGACCGGTTTCTGGCATTACAGCCGTCTTCGGCCCGGTTTGCTTGAATCCTGATGGTGCAATGAGCAAGGGTCTCACATCTGAGAATACCCTTCCACGCTTAGGGTGGACAAAAATATTTACAACAAGGGGTGGTGAGGGACAGAGTCTCTGAATTAAGCAGAAAGCTCTCACCCAGTCAAGAGATCAGGGCTAGATCCAACACCGTTTTTTAGCTCACTGCACCATCCCAGTTTCAGAACCTGGCTGTATGCAAATTAGTCTGTTCTTGTCCCAGTGCATGATGGGAACAGGGCAAACCAAACTACAAAAGCCAATTCTTACACTGGGAAGGAAACAAGCTCCCGGGGACCGGTTTCTGGCACTACAGCCGTATTCGGCCCGGTTTGCTTGAATCCTGATGGTGCAATGAGCAAGGGTCTCACATCTGAGAATACCCTTCCACGCTTAGGGTGGACAAAAATATTTACAACAAGGGGTGGTGAGGGACAGAGTCTCTGAATTAAGCAGAAAGCTCTCACCCAGTCAAGAGATCAGGGCTAGATCCAACACCGTTTTTTAGCTCACTGCACCATCCCAGTTTCAGAACCTGGCTGTATGCAAATTAGTCTGTTCTTGTCCCAGTGCATGATGGGAACAGGGCAAACCAAACTACAAAAGACAATTCTTACACTGGGAAGGAAACAAGCTCCCGGGGACCGGTTTCTGGCATTACAGCCGTCTTCGGCCCGGTTTGCTTTAATCCTGATGGTGCAATGAGCAAGGGTCTCACATCTGAGAATACCCTTCCACGCTTAGGGTGGACAAAAATATTTACAACAAGGGGTGGTGAGGGACAGAGTCTCTGAATTAAGCAGAAAGCTCTCACCCAGTCAGGAGATCAGGGCTAGATCCAACACCGTTTTTTAGCTCACTGCACCATCCCAGTTTCAGAACCTGGCTGTATGCAAATTAGTCTGTTCTTGTCCCAGTGCATGATGGGAACAGGGCAAACCAAACTACAAAAGCCAATTCTTACACTGGGAAGGAAACAAGCTCCCGGGGACCGGTTTCTGGCATTACAGCCGTCTTCGGCCCGGTTTGCTTGAATCCTGATGGTGCAATGAGCAAGGGTCTCACATCTGAGAATACCCTTCCACGCTTAGGGTGGACAAAAATATTTACAACAAGGGGTGGTGAGGGACAGAGTCTCTGAATTAAGCAGAAAGCTCTCACCCAGTCAAGAGATCAGGGCTAGATCCAACACCGTTTTTTAGCTCACTGCACCATCCCAGTTTCAGAACCTGGCTGTATGCAAATTAGTCTGTTCTTGTCCCAGTGCATGATGGGAACAGGGCAAACCAAACTACAAAAGCCAATTCTTACACTGGGAAGGGAACAAGCTCCCGGGGACCGGTTTCTGGCATTACAGCCGTCTTCGGCCCGGTTTGCTTGAATCCTGATGGTGCAATGAGCAAGGGTCTCACATCTGAGAATACCCTTCCACGCTTAGGGTGGACAAAAATATTTACAACAAGGGGTGGTGAGGGACAGAGTCTCTGAATTAAGCAGAATGCTCTCACCCAGTCAAGAGATCAGGGCTAGATCCAACACCGTTTTTTAGCTCACTGCACCATCCCAGTTTCAGAACCTGGCTGTATGCAAATTAGTCTGTTCTTGTCCCAGTGCATGATGGGAACAGGGCAAACCAAACTACAAAACCAATTCTTACACTGGGAAGGAAACAAGCTCCCGGGGACCGGTTTCTGGCATTACAGCCGTCTTCGGCCCGGTTTGCTTGAATCCTGATGGTGCAATCTGAGAATACCCTTCCACGCTTAGGGTGGACAAAAATATTTACAACAAGGGGTGGTGAGGGACAGAGTCTCTGAATTAAGCAGAAAGCTCTCACCCAGTCAAGAGATCAGGGCTAGATCCAACACCGTTTTTTAGCTCACTGCACCATCCCAGTTTCAGAACCTGGCTGTATGCAAATTAGTCTGTTCTTGTCCCAGTGCATGATGGGAACAGGGCAAACCAAACTACAAAAGCCAATTCTTACACTGGGAAGGAAACAAGCTCCCAGGGACCGGTTTCTGGCATTACAGCCGTCTTCGGCCCGGTTTGCTTGAATCCTGATGGTGCAATGAGCAAGGGTCTCACATCTGAGAATACCCTTCCACGCTTAGGGTGGACAAAAATATTTACAACAAGGGGTGGTGAGGGACAGAGTCTCTGAATTAAGCAGAAAGCTCTCACCCAGTCAAGAGATCAGGGCTAGATCCAACACCGTTTTTTAGCTCACTGCACCATCCCAGTTTCAGAACCTGGCTGTATGCAAATTAGTCTGTTCTTGTCCCAGTGCATGATGGGAACAGGGCAAACCAAACTACAAAAGCCAATTCTTACACTGGGAAGGAAACAAGCTCCCGGGGACCGGTTTCTGGCATTACAGCCGTCTTCGGCCCGGTTTGCTTGAATCCTGATGGTGCAATGAGCAAGGGTCTCACATCTGAGAATACCCTTCCACGCTTAGGGTGGACAAAAATATTTACAACAAGGGGTGGTGAGGGACAGAGTCTCTGAATTAAGCAGAAAGCTCTCACCCAGTCAAGAGATCAGGGCTAGATCCAACACCGTTTTTTAGCTCACTGCACCATCCCAGTTTCAGAACCTGGCTGTATGCAAATTAGTCTGTTCTTGTCCCAGTGCATGATGGGAACAGGGCAAACCAAACTACAAAAGCCAATTCTTACACTGGGAAGGAAACAAGCTCCCGGGGACCGGTTTCTGGCATTACAGCCGTCTTCGGCCCGGTTTGCTTGAATCCTGATGGTGCAATGAGCAAGGGTCTCACATCTGAAAATACCCTTCCACGCTTAGGGTGGACAAAAATATTTACAACAAGGGGTGGTGAGGGACAGAGTCTCTGAATTAAGCAGAAAGCTCTCACCCAGTCAAGAGATCAGGGCTAGATCCAACACCGTTTTTTAGCTCACTGCACCATCCCAGTTTCAGAACCTGGCTGTATGCAAATTAGTCTGTTCTTGTCCCAGTGCATGATGGGAACAGGGCAAACCAAACTACAAAAGCCAATTCTTACACTGGGAAGGAAACAAGCTCCCGGGGACCGGTTTCTGGCATTACAGCCGTCTTCGGCCCGGTTTGCTTGAATCCTGATGGTGCAATGAGCAAGGGTCTCACATCTGAGAATACCCTTCCACGCTTAGGGTGGACAAAAATATTTACAACAAGGGGTGGTGAGGGACAGAGTCTCTGAATTAAGCAGAAAGCTCTCACCCAGTCAAGAGATCAGGGCTAGATCCAACACCCTTTTTTAGCTCACTGCACCATCCCAGTTTCAGAACCTGGCTGTATGCAAATTAGTCTGTTCTTGTCCCAGTGCATGATGGGAACAGGGCAAACCAAACTACAAAAGCCAATTCTTACACTGGGAAGGAAACAAGCTCCCGGGGACCGGTTTCTGGCATTACAGCCGTCTTTGGCCCGGTTTGCTTGAATCCTGATGGTGCAATGAGCAAGGGTCTCACATCTGAGAATACCCTTCCACGCTTAGGGTGGACAAAAATATTTACAACAAGGGGTGGTGAGGGACAGAGTCTCTGAATTAAGCAGAAAGCTCTCACCCAGTCAAGAGATCAGGACTAGATCCAACACCGTTTTTTAGCTCACTGCACCATCCCAGTTTCAGAACCTGGCTGTATGCAAATTAGTCTGTTCTTGTCCCAGTGCATGATGGGAACAGGGCAAACCAAACTACAAATGCCAATTCTTACACTGGGAAGGAAACAAGCTCCCGGGGACCGGTTTCTGGCATTACAGCCGTCTTCGGCCCGGTTTGCTTGAATCCTGATGGTGCAATGAGCAAGGGTCTCACATCTGAGAATACCCTTCCACGCTTAGGGTGGACAAAAATATTTACAACAAGGGGTGGTGAGGGACAGAGTCTCTGAATTAAGCAGAAAGCTCTCACCCAGTCAAGAGATCAGGGCTAGATCCAACACCGTTTTTTAGCTCACTGCACCATCCCAGTTTCAGAACCTGGCTGTATGCAAATTAGTCTGTTCTTGTCCCAGTGCATGTTGGGAACAGGGCAAACCAAACTACAAAAGCCAATTCTTACACTGGGAAGGAAACAAGCTCCCGGGGACCGGTTTCTGGCATTACAGCCGTCTTCGGCCCGGTTTGCTTGAATCCTGATGGTGCAATGAGCAAGGGTCTCACATCTGAGAATACCCTTCCACGCTTAGGGTGGACAAAAATATTTACAACAAGGGGTGGTGAGGGACAGAGTCTCTGAATTAAGCAGAAAGCTCTCACCCAGTCAAGAGATCAGGGCTAGATCCAACACCGTTTTTTAGCTCACTGCACCATCCCAGTTTCAGAACCTGGCTGTATGCAAATTAGTCTGTTCTTGTCCCAGTGCATGATGGGAACAGGGCAAACCAAACTACAAAAGACAATTCTTACACTGGGAAGGAAACAAGCTCCCGGGGACCGGTTTCTGGCATTACAGCCGTCTTTGGCCCGGTTTGCTTGAATCCTGATGGTGCAATGAGCAAGGGTCCCACATCTGAGAATACCCTTCCACGCTTAGGGTGGACAAAAATATTTACAACAAGGGGTGGTGAGGGACAGAGTCTCTGAATTAAGCAGAAAGCTCTCACCCAGTCAAGAGATCAGGACTAGATCCAACACCGTTTTTTAGCTCACTGCACCATCCCAGTTTCAGAACCTGGTTGTATGCAAATTAGTCTGTTCTTGTCCCAGTGCATGATGGGAACAGGGCAAACCAAACTACAAATGCCAATTCTTACACTGGGAAGGAAACAAGCTCCCGGGGACCGGTTTCTGGCATTACAGCCGTCTTCGGCCCGGTTTGCTTGAATCCTGATGGTGCAATGAGCAAGGGTCTCACATCTGAGAATACCCTTCCACGCTTAGGGTGGACAAAAATATTTACAACAAGGGGTGGTGAGGGACAGAGTCTCTGAATTAAGCAGAAAGCTCTCACCCAGTCAAGAGATCAGGGCTAGATCCAACACCGTTTTTTAGCTCACTGCACCATCCCAGTTTCAGAACCTGGCTATATGCAAATTAGTCTGTTCTTGTCCCAGTGCATTTTGGGAACAGGGCAAACCAAACTACAAAAGCCAATTCTTACACTGGGAAGGAAACAAGCTCCCGGGGACCGGTTTCTGGCATTACAGCCGTCTTGGGCCCGGTTTGCTTGAATCCTGATGGTGCAATGAGCAAGGGTCTCACATCTGAGAATACCCTTCCACGCTTAGGGTGGACAAAAATATTTACAACAAGGGGTGGTGAGGGACAGAGTCTCTGAATTAAGCAGAAAGCTCTCACCCAGTCAAGAGATCAGGGCTAGATCCAACACCGTTTTTTAGCTCACTGCACCATCCCAGTTTCAGAACCTGGCTGTATGCAAATTAGTCTGTTCTTGTCCCAGTGCATGATGGGAACAGGGCAAACCAAACTACAAAAGACAATTCTTACACTGGGAAGGAAACAAGCTCCCGGGGACCGGTTTCTGGCATTACAGCCGTCTTCGGCCCGGTTTGCTTGAATCCTGATGGTGCAATGAGCAAGGGTCTCACATCTGAGAATACCCTTCCACGCTTAGGGTGGACAAAAATATTTACAACAAGGAATGGTGAGGGACAGAGTCTCTGAATTAAGCAGAAAGCTCTCACCCAGTCAGGAGATCAGGGCTAGATCCAACACGTTTTTTAGCTCACTGCACCATCCCAGTTTCAGAACCTGGCTGTATGCAAATTAGTCTGTTCTTGTCCCAGTGCATGATGGGAACAGGGCAAACCAAACTACAAAAGCCAATTCTTACACTGGGAAGGAAACAAGCTCCCGGGGACCGGTTTCTGGCATTACAGCCGTCTTCGGCCCGGTTTGCTTGAATCCTGTTGGTGCAATGAGCAAGGGTCTCACATCTGAGAATACCCTTCCACGCTTAGGGTGGACAAAAATATTTACAACAAGGGGTGGTGAGGGACAGAGTCTCTGAATTAAGCAGAAAGCTCTCACCCAGTCAAGAGATCAGGGCTAGATCCAACACCGTTTTTTAGCTCACTGCACCATCCCAGTTTCAGAACCTGGCTGTATGCAAATTAGTCTGTTCTTGTCCCAGTGCATGATGGGAACAGGGCAAACCAAACTACAAAAGCCAATTCTTACACAGGGAAGGAAACAAGCTCCCGGGGACCGGTTTCTGGCATTACAGCCGTCTTCGGCCCGGTTTGCTTGAATCCTGATGGTGCAATGAGCAAGGGTCTCACATCTGAGAATACCCTTCCACGCTTAGGGTGGACAAAAATATTTACAACAAGGGGTGGTGAGGGACAGAGTCTCTGAATTAAGCAGAATGCTCTCACCCAGTCAAGAGATCAGGGCTAGATCCAACACCGTTTTTTAGCTCACTGCACCATCCCAGTTTCAGAACCTGGCTGTATGCAAATTAGTCTGTTCTTGTCCCAGTGCATGATGGGAACAGGGCAAACCAAACTACAAAACCAATTCTTACACTGGGAAGGAAACAAGCTCCCGGGGACCGGTTTCTGGCATTACAGCCGTCTTCGGCCCGGTTTGCTTGAATCCTAATGGTGCAATGAGCAAGGGTCTCACATCTGAGAATACCCTTCCACGCTTAGGGTGGACAAAAATATTTACAACAAGGGGTGGTGAGGGACAGAGTCTCTGAATTAAGCAGAAAGCTCTCAACCAGTCAAGAGAGCAGGGCTAGATCCAACACCGTTTTTTAGCTCACTGCACCATCCCAGTTTCAGAACCTGGCTGTATGCAAATTAGTCTGTTCTTGTCCCAGTGCATGATGGGAACAGGGCAAACCAAACTACAAAAGCCAATTCTTACACTGGGAAGGAAACAAGCTCCCGGGGACCGGTTTCTGGCATTACAGCCGTCTTCGGCCCGGTTTGCTTGAATCCTGATGGTGCAATGAGCAAGGGTCTCACATCTGAGAATACCCTTCCACGCTTAGGGTGGACAAAAATATTTACAACAAGGGGTGGTGAGGAACAGGGTCTCTGAATTAAGCAGAAAGCTCTCACCCAGTCAAGAGATCAGGGCTAGATCCAACACCGTTTTTTAGCTCACTGCACCATCCCAGTTTCAGAACCTGGCTGTATGCAAATTAGTCTGTTCTTGTCCCAGTGCATGATGGGAACAGGGCAAACCAAACTACAAAAGCCAATTCTTACACTGGGAAGGAAACAAGCTCCCGGGGACCGGTTTCTGGCATTACAGCCGTCTTCGGCCCGGTTTGCTTGAATCCTGATGGTGCAATGAGCAAGGGTCTCACATCTGAGAATACCCTTCCACGCTTAGGGTGGACAAAAATATTTACAACAAGGGGTGGTGAGGGACAGAGTCTCTGAATTAAGCAGAAAGCTCTCACCCAGTCAAGAGATCAGGGCTAGATCCAACACCGTTTTTTAGCTCACTGCACCATCCCAGTTTCAGAACCTGGCTGTATGCAAATTAGTCTGTTCTTGTCCCAGTGCATGATGGGAACAGGGCAAACCAAACTACAAAACCAATTCTTACACTGGGAAGGAAACAAGCTCCCGGGGACCGGTTTCTGGCATTACAGCCGTCTTTGGCCCGGTTTGCTTGAATCCTGATGGTGCAATGAGCAAGGTTCTCACATCTGAGAATACCCTTCCACGCTTAGGGTGGACAAAAATATTTACAACAAGGGGTGGTGAGGGACAGAGTCTCTGAATTAAGCAGAAAGCTCTCACCCAGTCAAGAGATCAGGGCTAGATCCAACACCGTTTTTTAGCTCACTGCACCATCCCAGTTTAAGAACCTGGCTGTATGCAAATTAGTCTGTTCTTGTCCCAGTGCATGATGGGAACAGGGCAAACCAAACTACAAAAGCCAATTCTTACACTGGGAAGGAAACAAGCTCCCGGGGACCGGTTTCTGGCATTACAGCCGTCTTCGGCCCGGTTTGCTTGAATCCTGATGGTGCAATGAGCAAGGGTCTCACATCTGAGAATACCCTTCCACGCTTAGGGTGGACAAAAATATTTACAACAATGGTTGGTGAGGGACAGAGTCTCTGAATTAAGCAGAAAGCTCTCACCCAGTCAAGAGATCAGGGCTAGATCCAACACCGTTTTTTAGCTCACTGCACCATCCCAGTTTCAGAACCTGGCTGTATGCAAATTAGTCTGTTCTTGTCCCAGTGCATGATGGGAACAGGGCAAACCAAACTACAAAAGCCAATTCTTACACTGGGAAGGAAACAAGCTCCCGGGGACCGGTTTCTGGCATTACAGCCGTCTTCGGCCTGGTTTGCTTGAATTCTGATGGTGCAATGAGCAAGGGTCTCACATCTGAGAATACCCTTCCACGCTTAGGGTGGACAAAAATATTTACAACAAGGGGTGGTGAGGGACAGAGTCTCTGAATTAAGCAGAAAGCTCTCACCCAGTCAAGAGATCAGGGCTAGATCCAACACCGTTTTTTAGCTCACTGCACCATCCCAGTTTCAGAACCTGGCTGTATGCAAATTAGTCTGTTCTTGTCCCAGTGCATGATGGGAACAGGGCAAACCAAACTACAAAAGCCAATTCTTACACTGGGAAGGAAACAAGCTCCCGGGGACCGGTTTCTGGCATTACAGCCGTCTTCGGCCCGGTTTGCTTGAATCCTGATGGTGCAATGAGCAAGGGTCTCACATCTGAGAATACCCTTCCACGCTTAGGGTGGACAAAAATATTTACAACAAGGGGTGGTGAGGGACAGAGTCTCTGAATTAAGCAGAAAGCTCTCACCCAGTCAAGAGATCAGGGCTAGATCCAACACCGTTTTTTAGCTCACTGCACCATCCCAGTTTCAGAACCTGGCTGTATGCAAATTAGTCTGTTCTTGTCCCAGTGCATGATGGGAACAGGGCAAACCAAACTACAAAAGCCAATTCTTACACTGGGAAGGAAACAAGCTCCCGGGGACCGGTTTCTGGCATTACAGCCGTCTTCGGCCCGGTTTGCTTGAATCCTGATGGTGCAATGAGCAAGGGTCTCACATCTGAGAATACCCTTCCACGCTTAGGGTGGACAAAAATATTTACAACAAGGGGTGGTGAGGGACAGAGTCTCTGAATTAAGCAGAAAGCTCTCACCCAGTCAAGAGATCAGGGCTAGATCCAACACCGTTTTTTAGCTCACTGCACCATCCCAGTTTCAGAACCTGGCTGTATGCAAATTAGTCTGTTCTTGTCCCAGTGCATGATGGGAACAGGGCAAACCAAACTACAAAAGCCAATTCTTACACTGGGAAGGAAACAAGCTCCCGGGGACCGGTTTCTGGCATTACAGCCGTCTTCGGCCCGGTTTGCTTGAATCCTGATGGTGCAATGAGCAAGGGTCTCACATCTGAGAATACCCTTCCACGCTTAGGGTGGACAAAAATATTTACAACAAGGGGTGGTGAGGGACAGAGTCTCTGAATTAAGCAGAAAGCTCTCACCCAGTCAAGAGATCAGGGCTAGATCCAACACCGTTTTTTAGCTCACTGCACCATCCCAGTTTCAGAACCTGGCTGTATGCAAATTAGTCTGTTCTTGTCCCAGTGCATGATGGGAACAGGGCAAACCAAACTACAAAAGCCAATTCTTACACTGGGAAGGAAACAAGCTCCCGGGGACCGGTTTCTGGCACTACAGCCGTCTTCGGCCCGGTTTGCTTGAATCCTGATGGTGCAATGAGCAAGGGTCTCACATCTGAGAATACCCTTCCACGCTTAGGGTGGACAAAAATATTTACAACAAGGGGTGGTGAGGGACAGAGTCTCTGAATTAAGCAGAAAGCTCTCACCCAGTCAAGAGATCAGGGCTAGATCCAACACCGTTTTTTAGCTCACTGCACCATCCCAGTTTCAGAACCTGGCTGTATGCAAATTAGTCTGTTCTTGTCCCAGTGCATGATGGGAACAGGGCAAACAAAACTACAAAAGCCAATTCTTACACTGGGAAGGAAACAAGCTCCCGGGGACCGGTTTCTGGCATTACAGCCGTCTTCGGCCCGGTTTGCTTCAATCCTGATGGTGCAATGAGCAAGGGTCTCACATCTGAGAATACCCTTCCACGCTTAGGGTGGACAAAAATATTTACAACAAGGGGTGGTGAGGGACAGAGTCTCTGAATTAAGCAGAAAGCTCTCACCCAGTCAAGAGATCAGGGCTAGATCCAACACCGTTTTTTAGCTCACTGCACCATCCCAGTTTCAGAACCTGGCTGTATGCAAATTAGTCTGTTCTTGTCCCAGTGCATGATGGGAACAGGGCAAACCAAACTACAAAAGCCAATTCTTACACTGGGAAGGGAACAAGCTCCCGGGGACCGGTTTCTGGCATTACAGCCGTCTTCGGCCCGGTTTGCTTGAATCCTGATGGTGCAATGAGCAAGGGTCTCACATCTGAGAATACCCTTCCACGCTTAGGGTGGACAAAAATATTTACAACAAGGGGTGGTGAGGGACAGAGTCTCTGAATTAAGCAGAAAGCTCTCACCCAGTCAAGAGATCAGGGCTAGATCCAACACCGTTTTTTAGCTCACTGCACCATCCCAGTTTCAGAACCTGGCTGTATGCAAATTAGTCTGTTCTTGTCCCAGTGCATGATGGGAACAGGGCAAACCAAACTACAAAAGCCAATTCTTACACTGGGAAGGAAACAAGCTCCCGGGGACCGGTTTCTGGCATTACAGCCGTCTTCGGCCCGGTTTGCTTGAATCCTGATGGTGCAATGAGCAAGGGTCTCACATCTGAGAATACCCTTCCATGCTTAGGGTGGACAAAATATTTACAACAAGGGGTGGTGAGGGACAGAGTCTCTGAATTAAGCAGAAAGCTCTCACCCAGTCAAGAGATCAGGGCTAGATCCAACACCGTTTTTTAGCTCACTGCACCATCCCAGTTTCAGAACCTGGCTGTATGCAAATTAGTCTGTTCTTGTCCCAGTGCATGATGGGAACAGGGCAAACCAAACTACAAAAGCCAATTCTTACACTGGGAAGGAAACAAGCTCCCGGGGACCGGTTTCTGGCATTACAGCCGTCTTCGGCCCGGTTTGCTTGAATCCTGATGGTGCAATGAGCAAAGGTCTCACATCTGAGAATACCCTTCCACGCTTAGGGTGGACAAAAATATTTACAACAAGGGGTGGTGAGGGACAGAGTCTCTGAATTAAGCAGAAAGCTCTCACCCAGTCAAGAGATCAGGGCTAGATCCAACACCGTTTTTTAGCTCACTGCACCATCCCAGTTTCAGAACCTGGCTGTATGCAAATTAGTCTGTTCTTGTCCCAGTGCATGATGGGAACAGGGCAAACCAAACTACAAAAGCCAATTCTTACACTGGGAAGGAAACAAGCTCCCGGGGACCGGTTTCTGGCATTACAGCCGTCTTCGGCCCGGTTTGCTTGAATCCTGATGGTGCAATGAGCAAGGGTCTCACATCTGAGAATACCCTTCCACGCTTAGGGTGGACAAAAATATTTACAACAAGGGGTGGTGAGGGACAGAGTCTCTGAATTAAGCAGAAAGCTCTCACCCAGTCAAGAGATCAGGGCTAGATCCAACACCGTTTTTTAGCTCACTGCACCATCCCAGTTTCAGAACCTGGCTGTATGCAAATTAGTCTGTTCTTGTCCCAGTGCATGATGGGAACAGGGCAAACAAAACTACAACAGCCAATTCTTACACTGGGAAGGAAACAAGCTCCCGGGGACCGGTTTCTGGCATTACAGCCGTCTTCGGCCCGGTTTGCTTCAATCCTGATGGTGCAATGAGTAAGGGTCTCACATCTGAGAATACCCTTCCACGCTTAGGGTGGACAAAAATATTTACAACAAGGGGTGGTGAGGGACAGAGTCTCTGAATTAAGCAGAAAGCTCTCACCCAGTCAAGAGATCAGGGCTAGATCCAACACCGTTTTTTAGCTCACTGCACCATCCCAGTTTCAGAACCTGGCTGTATGCAAATTAGTCTGTTCTTGTCCCAGTGCATGATGGGAACAGGGCAAACCAAACTACAAAAGCCAATTCTTACACTGGGAAGGGAACAAGCTCCCGGGGACCGGTTTCTGGCATTACAGCCGTCTTCGGCCCGGTTTGCTTGAATCCTGATGGTGCAATGAGCAAGGGTCTCACATCTGAGAATACCCTTCCACGCTTAGGGTGGACAAAAATATTTACAACAAGGGGTGGTGAGGGACAGAGTCTCTGAATTAAGCAGAAAGCTCTCACCCAGTCAAGAGATCAGGGCTAGATCCAACACCGTTTTTTAGCTCACTGCACCATCCCAGTTTCAGAACCTGGCTGTATGCAAATTAGTCTGTTCTTGTCCCAGTGCATGATGGGAACAGGGCAAACCAAACTACAAAAGCCAATTCTTACACTGGGAAGGAAACAAGCTCCCGGGGACCGGTTTCTGGCATTACAGCCGTCTTCGGCCCGGTTTGCTTGAATCCTGATGGTGCAATGAGCAAGGGTCTCACATCTGAGAATACCCTTCCACGCTTAGGGTGGACAAAAATATTTACAACAAGGGGTGGTGAGGGACAGAGTCTCTGAATTAAGCAGAAAGCTCTCACCCAGTCAAGAGATCAGGGCTAGATCCAACACCGTTTTTTTAGCTCACTGCACCATCCCAGTTTCAGAACCTGGCTGTATGCAAATTAGTCTGTTCTTGTCCCAGTGCATGATGGGAACAGGGCAAACCAAACTACAAAAGCCAATTCTTACACTGGGAAGGAAACAAGCTCCCGGGGACCGGTTTCTGGCATTACAGCCGTCTTCGGCCCGGTTTGCTTGAATCCTGATGGTGCAATGAGCAAGGGTCTCACATCTGAGAATACCCTTCCACGCTTAGGGTGGACAAAAATATTTACAACAAGGGGTGGTGAGGGACAGAGTCTCTGAATTAAGCAGAAAGCTCTCACCCAGTCAAGAGATCAGGGCTAGATCCAACACCGTTTTTTAGCTCACTGCACCATCCCAGTTTCAGAACCTGGCTGTATGCAAATTAGTCTGTTCTTGTCCCAGTGCATGATGGGAACAGGGCAAACCAAACTACAAAAGCCAATTCTTACACTGGGAAGGAAACAAGCTCCCGGGGACCGGTTTCTGGCATTACAGCCGTCTTCGGCCCGGTTTGCTTGAATCCTGATGGTGCAATGAGCAAGGGTCTCACATCTGAGAATACCCTTCCACGCTTAGGGTGGACAAAATATTTACAACAAGGGGTGGTGAGGGACAGAGTCTCTGAATTAAGCAGAAAGCTCTCACCCAGTCAAGAGATCAGGGCTAGATCCAACACCGTTTTTTAGCTCACTGCACCATCCCAGTTTCAGAACCTGGCTGTATGCAAATTAGTCTGTTCTTGTCCCAGTGCATGATGGGAACAGGGCAAACCAAACTACAAAAGCCAATTCTTACACTGGGAAGGAAACAAGCTCCCGGGGACCGGTTTCTGGCATTACAGCCGTCTTCGGCCCGGTTTGCTTGAATCCTGATGGTGCAATGAGCAAGGGTCTCACATCTGAGAATACCCTTCCACGCTTAGGGTGGACAAAAATATTTACAACAAGGGGTGGTGAGGGACAGAGTCTCTGAATTAAGCAGAAAGCTCTCACCCAGTCAAGAGATCAGGGCTAGATCCAACACCGTTTTTTAGCTCACTGCACCATCCCAGTTTCAGAACCTGGCTGTATGCAAATTAGTCTGTTCTTGTCCCAGTGCATGATGGGAACAGGGCAAACCAAACTACAAAAGCCAATTCTTACACTGGGAAGGAAACAAGCTCCCGGGGACCGGTTTCTGGCATTACAGCCGTCTTCGGCCCGGTTTGCTTGAATCCTGATGGTGCAATGAGCAAGGGTCTCACATCTGAGAATACCCTTCCACGCTTAGGGTGGACAAAAATATTTACAACAAGGGGTGGTGAGGGACAGAGTCTCTGAATTAAGCAGAAAGCTCTCACCCAGTCAAGAGATCAGGGCTAGATCCAACACCGTTTTTTAGCTCACTGCACCATCCCAGTTTCAGAACCTGGCTGTATGCAAATTAGTCTGTTCTTGTCCCAGTGCATGATGGGAACAGGGCAAACCAAACTACAAAAGCCAATTCTTACACTGGGAAGGAAACAAGCTCCCGGGGACCGGTTTCTGGCATTACAGCCGTCTTCGGCCCGGTTTGCTTGAATCCTGATGGTGCAATGAGCAAGGGTCTCACATCTGAGAATACCCTTCCACGCTTAGGGTGGACAAAAATATTTACAACAAGGGGTGGTGAGGGACAGAGTCTCTGAATTAAGCAGAAAGCACTCACCCAGTCAAGAGATCAGGGCTAGATCCAACACCATTTTTTAGCTCACTGCACCATCCCAGTTTCAGAACCTGGCTGTATGCAAATTAGTCTGTTCTTGTCCCAGTGCATGATGGGAACAGGGCAAACCAAACTACAAAAGCCAATTCTTACACTGGGAAGGAAACAAGCTCCCAGGGACCGGTTTCTGGCATTACAGCTGTCTTCGGCCCGGTTTGCTTGAATCCTGATGGTGCAATGAGCAAGGGTCTCACATCTGAGAATACCCTTCCACGCTTAGGGTGGACAAAAATATTTACAACAAGGGGTGGTGAGGGACAGAGTCTCTGAATTAAGCAGAAAGCTCTCACCCAGTCAAGAGATCAGGGCTAGATCCAACACCGTTTTTTAGCTCACTGCACCATCCCAGTTTCAGAACCTGGCTGTATGCAAATTAGTCTGTTCTTGTCCCAGTGCATGATGGGAACAGGGCAAACCAAACTACAAAAGCCAATTCTTACACTGGGAAGGAAACAAGCTCCCGGGGACCGGTTTCTGGCATTACAGCCGTCTTCGGCCCGGTTTGCTTGAATCCTGATGGTGCAATGAGCAAGGGTCTCACATCTGAGAATACCCTTCCACGCTTAGGGTGGACAAAAATATTTACAACAAGGGGTGGTGAGGGACAGAGTCTCTGAATTAAGCAGAAAGCTCTCACCCAGTCAAGAGATCAGGGCTAGATCCAACACCGTTTTTTAGCTCACTGCACCATCCCAGTTTCAGAACCTGGCTGTATGCAAATTAGTCTGTTCTTGTCCCAGTGCATGATGGGAACAGGGCAAACCAAACTACAAAAGCCAATTCTTACACTGGGAAGGAAACAAGCTCCCGGGGACCGGTTTCTGGCATTACAGCCGTCTTCGGCCCGGTTTGCTTGAATCCTGATGGTGCAATGAGCAAGGGTCTCACATCTGAGAATACCCTTCCACGCTTAGGGTGGACAAAAATATTTACAACAAGGGGTGGTGAGGGACAGAGTCTCTGAATTAAGCAGAAAGCTCTCACCCAGTCAAGAGATCAGGGCTAGATCCAACACCGTTTTTTAGCTCACTGCACCATCCCAGTTTCAGAACCTGGCTGTATGCAAATTAGTCTGTTCTTGTCCCAGTGCATGATGGGAACAGGGCAAACCAAACTACAAAAGCCAATTCTTACACTGGGAAGGAAACAAGCTCCCGGGGACCGGTTTCTGGCATTACAGCCGTCTTCGGCCCGGTTTGCTTGAATCCTGATGGTGCAATGAGCAAGGGTCTCACATCTGAGAATACCCTTCCACGCTTAGGGTGGACAACAATATTTACAACAAGGGGTGGTGAGGGACAGAGTCTCTGAATTAAGCAGAAAGCTCTCACCCAGTCAAGAGATCAGGGCTAGATCCAACACCGTTTTTTAGCTCACTGCACCATCCCAGTTTCAGAACCTGGCTGTATGCAAATTAGTCTGTTCTTGTCCCAGTGCATGATGGGAACAGGGCAAACCAAACTACAAAAGCCAATTCTTACACTGGGAAGGAAACAAGCTCCCGGGGACCGGTTTCTGGCATTACAGCCGTCTTCGGCCCGGTTTGCTTGAATCCTGATGGTGCAATGAGCAAGGGTCTCACATCTGAGAATACCCTTCCACGCTTAGGGTGGACAACAATATTTACAACAAGGGGTGGTGAGGGACAGAGTCTCTGAATTAAGCAGAAAGCTCTCACCCAGTCAAGAGATCAGGGTTAGATCCAACACCGTTTTTTAGCTCACTGCACCATCCCAGTTTCAGAACCTGGCTGTATGCAAATTAGTCTGTTCTTGTCCCAGTGCATGATGGGAACAGGGCAAACCAAACTACAAAAGCCAATTCTTACACTGGGAAGGAAACAAGCTCCCGGGGACCGGTTTCTGGCATTACAGCCGTCTTCGGCCCGGTTTGCTTGAATCCTGATGGTGCAATGAGCAAGGGTCTCACATCTGAGAATACCCTTCCACGCTTAGGGTGGACAAAAATATTTACAACAAGGGGTGGTGAGGGACAGAGTCTCTGAATTAAGCAGAAAGCTCTCACCCAGTCAAGAGATCAGGGCTAGATCCAACACCGTTTTTTAGCTCACTGCACCATCCCAGTTTCAGAACCTGGCTGTATGCAAATTAGTCTGTTCTTGTCCCAGTGCATGATGGGAACAGGGCAAACCAAACTACAAAAGCCAATTCTTACACTGGGAAGGAAACAAGCTCCCGGGGACCGGTTTCTGGCATTACAGCCGTCTTCGGCCCGGTTTGCTTGAATCCTGATGGTTGTAGGAAGGTGGATATCTGACTATGGTTACCCCCAAACTTTTTGCCTGGTGTTTAGCTGGTTTTTGACTTAGTTGGCCTGGGATCCTGCTATTCAGGGCCCCAGGCTGATTGCTCTCTCCTTAAAATGGACTCCATGTACCTTAGGTGCATAACACAATTGGAATTGGTTCCCCTTATAGGCCCCTGTAACAGTGTACCATAGGTACCCAGGGCATAGGTGTAGCCAAGGCCTGCCAGGGGCTGCAGCATGTATTGTGCCACCCCTGGCCTGGCCTCCATATTTGACACAACTGGCTGATCACTCAGCTGGGGTAAGTTGGTGTAATCACCTCTTACTTAGGTACAGTATGTCTGTGCCTAACCCTAAACTGGACACATATGTTCCTATCAGCCACTCCTATGGAAGGCCTCATCAATCCTGGAGGCAGAGTGCTTGGAAATATGTGAGATGGTGCTCTAGCATGAGCTGAGCCTGTCTGCAGCTGTCGGGAACCACTCCCTAGGCTGTTCCGGGATATTGCCATACCATATACTCTTAAGTGCATTATAATCCTCGCGGTTAAATGCTATCTTTGGTTTGGCTTTATCAAAACATGTCGAGTAAGGTGTCATACGAATTGGAATACTATCCCCTCGCCAATTCTGGCGACAGGGATAGCATTCCACCCTTCTAGAGGGACACGACATGTGTGTAGCCTTAACCCCGGTTAAAGTTAAACAGAGCCTCAGCTTCACAAAATGGACGCTGCCACCACAGACACAAGTCTGGCCTCCTGCTGCTGACCGAAACTCGGCAGATGGTGGCCGGGACAAAGGGTTTCCTGCCTTGGGAGGTGCGAGCACCACCCCAGACAGGATTTTGTGTATTAGGTAGGACAGGGCTGAAAAGAATCAGACATGCCCGGGGCACACAAGGTGTCCCCGTGCATAGGCCAGTCCAAACCGGTTCTGGGGCCTTCCAGCCCCAGTCCTGGCGCGGAGCTGGACAAAGGAAAGGGGGTGTAACCGCCCCCCTTCCTGGTTCCTCCCAGAGGAGGGACCTAGTAGGTGATCCACCCCCAGTTTGGGAATAAGAGGGGGAGCAGTGCCATTGCACAGCAGATCATCCCGAAATCAACTTAAAACTAAGAAGAAGACTGGACTTCGACATTCTGCTGCACAGAAGACTGAAGAAGAATCTCCCTTGTGGCCAAGGAGTGACCACCCTGTGAACACAGGTACCAACCAGCAACTCGACGTCTGCTTTGCCGCCGCCTCCCGCCGGAGACCGAGCCCAGAGCCCGACAAGAACCAGACTCCCAGACCTCTCAGAGCCCGATCCACAGTCCCTGCGAAGAAGGGACCCGTGGAGGCACCGAGTGACGTGGGACCGGACCTCTTGAAAGACACTCGACAAGCTGACTGCGCAGCTTCTGAGGCATCCTCGACGTTGTGCTTTGGGGATTGAGAACCCCCACCACCGAGCAGCCCTTGCACCGAAGATCAGCCCCCCAGCATCTCCACGATCTGCGTGGGGCCCTTTTGCACTGTGCCACTCGACGCGCCATCCCGGCCACTAGCCACGTGGTCAGCGGCCATCTTGGCGACGAACTCGAAGATTTAAACAGCAGGTCTGGTTGCTCCAGACCTACCCAAGCTCCTGTGAAAAGGAGCCCTCGCTCTGACCTTGCTGGGCCGAGTGAACAGCATCTTTCAACTTCCGCGTGGCTTGCATTTGCCAAGGCCTGTTTGCTCCGATCAGGTCGCCGACACCGCCAACAGCGAGAAGCCTACGTGGGACAGCTCGTGACCGACTCCTGGACGTCCTCGACCCCGGGTATCCACGTGGCTGCAGAAAGAAGCTACCCGACAACGCCTGTTTGCACCCGACATCGCCTGGTTCCACTCTGGTTCCAGGGCAGTCACTGGCTAGTGACTTTGAACACTGTCCCCTCTGCTTTCAGGTCTTCAACTCTTCCGATCCACCCTTGGATCCACCGGAACTCTTCTCATCGAGCCGCCTGCAGCATCTTCAGCTCCAAGCACCATCGACCAGCGTGACGAAACCCGACACATCTTCGACCCTGTGCACCCGCTTCCTGTGGGTGAGGTAACTCAGCTCCGCCGGTGCTCCTGCACTGGTACACATCCCAAGGGCCTGTGTTTTAAGTTTCAGCTCCGTAGGTCACTCGGAAGGTTCCTAACTTTCTAACTTTGTGCTTTTTACGCACCATAGACTTTGTATTGAGAAGTGCGTGCACTTTGAACACTGCACCCGAGTCCCGTGGGCCTTTCCCGACTTAGTTAACTCCAGTCTCGAATAGCTCCAGCGATTCCCAAGGCCCTAGGCCTCTTCACTTTCCTTTAGGTATCTCTTATACCACTTATTTAGTATATGGTTTAGGTGGCCCCTAGGGCTCATCCATATTGTGCAACTTTTGTGTATTTTAAACTGTCTTGTGATTTAACGCTTGTGCTTCTGTGCTCATAAAGAGTCCAGGGGATTTTAATAGTTAATAAATCAATATATATTTTCAATATATATCTGTGTGGTGTCCCTTTCATTTGGTATTCAAGGGGGTTGTGTATGGTATAACAGCTGGCTTCACATGCCTTTCAGAGTTTAGCCTAAGACTGCTTTGTCCACGTTACCACTAGGATAACTGGTCTACAAGGTTGAATTACAACCATCATCATAAGGGTTGCTTGGCATGGTACAAAGTGATCACTAGAACTAGTGAGCATTATATACCAGGCCAACTTCTCACATTGGTGAGCAGCGGATTGGGATCTGAGCTTGCTGTTGTTTTACCATTACAATCTTTGAGATTATCATTTGAAAGATCATACAGGTACCTGCTAGGTACATATAAAACAAGACTAGTATACATAAGTTCTACTGAACTTAGTTGTTGTAGAGCAAAGGGAGTAGCACACCCTAGCTACAACTACTAGATAGGTTTAGTAGGTAAACACCAGTGTAGGTAGATTGCAACACATCCACCCACACTAGAGCAATGTCTGGAACAGAGGGGTCCAGTGGACTTACTCCTGTTGAGAGTGACCCTCCAAGGGCACCATCCCAGTTTGCTATATTTCCCTTTAAGGAATTAAGACAGCTTTGTGTCTTAAGGGGTCTGAAGACAGGGCCTTCCCCTACTGCAGACCACCTAAGAGAGCTCTTGGATCAGTCTGAAGCTCTAAAGACCTCTAAAGCAAACCCCACAGGGAATGCTGAAGGAGGCCATCCTTCAGAGGATGACACTGTAGACCCCCCTGCCCCTATCATCCTAGTAGATGAGGAAGCCTCCACCACTGGAGCTCCTCAAGTAGATGTAGAGGAAGAGGAAGAAGAAGAGGAGGAGGAGGTGGAAAGCAGTGAGTCAGATGATGACAGAGATAGTCAGGTGCTGGTCAGTAGACTGAACCAGGCTAACTTAAGTCAACTTGGGAATGAATCAGGTAACAACCCATTCAGACCCCCAGGTGGACTTAACCAGGGCCATAGGAGGAGAAGGCATCACTCAGGTGAATCCAATACCTCCCATGTCTCTAGAGGCTCTCATGGTCACTCCAGAAAGGAGATGACTAGCCCTCAGAGAAGGGAACATGAGGCCAAGATGAGAGAGGCTGAGCTTAGGATCCAGAGGCAAGAGTTAGAGGTTGCCCTGGCTAAGGAGAAACTTGCTAGAGCAAGACAGCCTAGAGAGAGTGGGGTAATAGAACCCACTGGTGGCAGCAATATCCAGAAGGATAAAGGCAGGTCCTTTGATACAAGAAACCTGAGTAAGATTGTGCCCCCCTACAAAGCTGGGGATGATATCCACAAATGGATGACTGCACTTGAGAGAGCCTGCATGGTACAGCAGATCCCTCAGGAGCAGTGGGCAGCAATCTTGTGGCTCTCCTTTGAAGGTAGAGGCAGAGACAGACTCCTCACAGTTAGTGATGAGGATTCTAGAAACTACATGGTCCTGAAGAGTGCTCTGATTGATGGGTTAGGCTTAACCACTGAACAGTACAGGTTAATGTTCAGAGATACCCAGAAGACACAGACTCAGGACTGGTCTGAATTTGTTGAGTGTGCCACTAAGGCTCTGGAGGGCTGGTTGCTGGGAAGTAAGGTTACTGACTATACAGGATTGTATAATTTAATTATGAGAGAGCAAATCTTAAGTAATTGTCAAAATCAGCTTCTACATCAGCACCTGGTTGACTCTGATCTGACCTCCCCACAAGAATTGGGTAGGAGGGCAGACAAATGGGTCAGAACCAGGATCAGGCCTAAGAACCAGGGTGGTGACCAAAAGAAAGAGACTACCAAGCCTCAAGAGAAGGGTGGGGATAAAAGTAAGGAAAAGACTTCCCCAGGGCCCCAAAACTCCAAGAATGGGGGTGGGTCCCAAGACACTTCTACATCCCAGAAAAAGCCTTATTGTCATACCTGTAAACAGGTGGGGCATTACAAAACAGATAGCTGTTGTCCCAAGAATGGCAATAAGGAGAATATACCTCCAGGTAAGGCTCCAACACCTCCTGTCACTGTTAGCAGTGGTCCCCCAGGTGGTGGGAGCACCCCCAAGAATTTGGGTGGGTTTACTTTTGGAGGACAGGTGGACTCTGGCCTATCCAGGTCCCCTAACTCAGATACTCTTGTCTATGAGACTGGCATGGGGTTTGCCAATTTCACAGCTTGCCCAAACACTTTGAGCAAGTATAGACAGGAGCCCCTCATCAATGGCTTGAAAGTTGAGGCCTTCAGAGACACAGGGGCTAGCATCACCATGGTGGCTGAATGTCTAGTCCCCTCAAGGCAACTTTTACCTGATGCCAAATATCAGGTGACAAACATTGATGGCATAGAATCCAATCATCCCATGGCAGTAGTCAATCTTAGCTGGGGAGGTGTCACTGGCCCAAAGAGAGTGGCAGTGTCAGCAAACTTGCCTGTAGATTGCCTACTGGGTAATGATTTGGAAATCTCAGCCTGGGCTGAGGTTGAACAGCAAACCCATTCTAGAATGGTAAATCTCCATGGAAAGGTTAGTGGGGCTGTAATGGCTACAGCCCCAATTCAAGATGTCCTTCCTGAAAAGGTTGGGAGGGCTGAGCAAACCTCAGCCCCATCTTTAGATAACTTCCCTCCTGGAAAGGGTAGCAGGGCTGTACTGGTAACAGCCCATACCCAAACTGAGTCTCCTCCTGAAAAGGTTGGAGGGGCTGTGATGGCCACCGCCCAAACTCAAACAGATACATGGGTAGTGAAGCCTGAAATGATGGATCACTCCACCCAAACAGAGAGCATGGAGGAGGAAGAGAAATCTCCCCCTCACCAGACTTTAGGAAAGGATCAGCCTCCTCAGGGAACTGATCTTACCCCTGATGAAGGAACTGTCCCAGAGGTTGTTAGGCCTGGCCTGACAGAACCTCTGATGGCAGTGGACCCTTCTCAGGAGGGACCCAGTCTGGAGCAGGTAACCTGCCCCTCTCTACCTTGCCTTACTCAGCCCAGGGCTGCAGAGGACAAGAAGGACAGTGAGACCCAAAGGGCCCCCTGTCAAATAAAGCACCCCCATCAACAGATTAGGGGCACCGAAACTAGTAGCCCTAGTGAGGTGAAAACTTTAAAAACTCCTGAGGGATCCCCCTTAAAAGTAGTTAGGGACCTCCCCCAGATGGATATTGTTGGGCACAGCCAAACCTGGGACCAAAAGGCCCCGAACCTGACCTGTCCCTCCAGTAAGCCAAACAGAGGGACCCAGCCTCCAGCTTTAGGTAGCCAGAGGTTGACCCTGAGAGCACAGTGCAACTCAGTCAGAGAAAGAAAGGCACACATGGTGGAGAGTGATTGGAGGAAGCTGAGCCCTACAGAGGAAACTCACTTCAGTACTCCATCCCAACACCAGCCTTTGACTTTGCAAAGACACACCACAGGTAGAGATTCCCTATGGTGGAGACCCTCAGATGCCCTTAGGGTGAGGGATTGCTTAGTGGACCATGAGACAGGGGGTTACCAAGCCAGAGCTGGTACTTCCTTATATGGCCACTTAGGCAATATAGGCTTACCTGGTCAAGGATAGCCTTATCTCCTTTCGTTTGGGGGGGGGTTATGTAGGAAGGTGGATATCTGACTATGGTTACCCCCAAACTTTTTGCCTGGTGTTTAGCTGGTTTTTGACTTAGTTGGCCTGGGATCCTGCTATTCAGGGCCCCAGGCTGATTGCTCTCTCCTTAAAATGGACTCCATGTACCTTAGGTGCATAACACAATTGGAATTGGTTCCCCTTATAGGCCCCTGTAACAGTGTACCATAGGTACCCAGGGCATAGGTGTAGCCAAGGCCTGCCAGGGGCTGCAGCATGTATTGTGCCACCCCTGGCCTGGCCTCCATATTTGACACAACTGGCTGATCACTCAGCTGGGGTAAGTTGGTGTAATCACCTCTTACTTAGGTACAGTATGTCTGTGCCTAACCCTAAACTGGACACATATGTTCCTATCAGCCACTCCTATGGAAGGCCTCATCAATCCTGGAGGCAGAGTGCTTGGAAATATGTGAGATGGTGCTCTAGCATGAGCTGAGCCTGTCTGCAGCTGTCGGGAACCACTCCCTAGGCTGTTCCGGGATATTGCCATACCATATACTCTTAAGTGCATTATAATCCTCGCGGTTAAATGCTATCTTTGGTTTGGCTTTATCAAAACATGTCGAGTAAGGTGTCATACGAATTGGAATACTATCCCCTCGCCAATTCTGGCGACGGGGATAGCATTCCACCCTTCTAGAGGGACACGACATGTGTGTAGCCTTAACCCCGGTTAAAGTTAAACAGAGCCTCAGCTTCACAAAATGGACGCTGCCACCACAGACACAAGTCTGGCCTCCTGCTGCTGACCGAAACTCGGCAGATGGTGGCCGGGACAAAGGGTTTCCTGCCTTGGGAGGTGCGAGCACCACCCCAGACAGGATTTTGTGTATTAGGTAGGACAGGGCTGAAAAGAATCAGACATGCCCGGGGCACACAAGGTGTCCCCGTGCATAGGCCAGTCCAAACCGGTTCTGGGGCCTTCCAGCCCCAGTCCTGGCGCGGAGCTGGACAAAGGAAAGGGGGTGTAACCGCCCCCCTTCCTGGTTCCTCCCAGAGGAGGGACCTAGTAGGTGATCCACCCCCAGTTTGGGAATAAGAGGGGGAGCAGTGCCATTGCACAGCAGATCATCCCGAAATCAACTTAAAACTAAGAAGAAGACTGGACTTCGACATTCTGCTGCACAGAAGACTGAAGAAGAATCTCCCTTGTGGCCAAGGAGTGACCACCCTGTGAACACAGGTACCAACCAGCAACTCGACGTCTGCTTTGCCGCCGCCTCCCGCCGGAGACCGAGCCCAGAGCCCGACAAGAACCAGACTCCCAGACCTCTCAGAGCCCGATCCACAGTCCCTGCGAAGAAGGGACCCGTGGAGGCACCGAGTGACGTGGGACCGGACCTCTTGAAAGACACTCGACAAGCTGACTGCGCAGCTTCTGAGGCATCCTCGACGTTGTGCTTTGGGGATTGAGAACCCCCACCACCGAGCAGCCCTTGCACCGAAGATCAGCCCCCCAGCATCTCCACGATCTGCGTGGGGCCCTTTTGCACTGTGCCACTCGACGCGCCATCCCGGCCACTAGCCACGTGGTCAGCGGCCATCTTGGCGACGAACCCGAAGATTTAAACAGCAGGTCTGGTTGCTCCAGACCTACCCAAGCTCCTGTGAAAAGGAGCCCTCGCTCTGACCTTGCTGGGCCGAGTGAACAGCATCTTTCAACTTCCGCGTGGCTTGCATTTGCCAAGGCCTGTTTGCTCCGATCAGGTCGCCGACACCGCCAACAGCGAGAAGCCTACGTGGGACAGCTCGTGACCGACTCCTGGACGTCCTCGACCCCGGGTATCCACGTGGCTGCAGAAAGAAGCTACCCGACAACGCCTGTTTGCACCCGACATCGCCTGGTTCCACTCTGGTTCCAGGGCAGTCACTGGCTAGTGACTTTGAACACTGTCCCCTCTGCTTTCAGGTCTTCAACTCTTCCGATCCACCCTTGGATCCACCGGAACTCTTCTCATCGAGCCGCCTGCAGCATCTTCAGCTCCAAGCACCATCGACCAGCGTGACGAAACCCGACACATCTTCGACCCTGTGCACCCGCTTCCTGTGGGTGAGGTAACTCAGCTCCGCCGGTGCTCCTGCACTGGTACACATCCCAAGGGCCTGTGTTTTAAGTTTCAGCTCCGTAGGTCACTCGGAAGGTTCCTAACTTTCTAACTTTGTGCTTTTTACGCACCATAGACTTTGTATTGAGAAGTGCGTGCACTTTGAACACTGCACCCGAGTCCCGTGGGCCTTTCCCGACTTAGTTAACTCCAGTCTCGAATAGCTCCAGCGATTCCCAAGGCCCTAGGCCTCTTCACTTTCCTTTAGGTATCTCTTATACCACTTATTTAGTATATGGTTTAGGTGGCCCCTAGGGCTCATCCATATTGTGCAACTTTTGTGTATTTTAAACTGTCTTGTGATTTAACGCTTGTGCTTCTGTGCTCATAAAGAGTCCAGGGGATTTTAATAGTTAATAAATCAATATATATTTTCAATATATATCTGTGTGGTGTCCCTTTCATTTGGTATTCAAGGGGGTTGTGTATGGTATAACAGCTGGCTTCACATGCCTTTCAGAGTTTAGCCTAAGACTGCTTTGTCCACGTTACCACTAGGATAACTGGTCTACAAGGTTGAATTACAACCATCATCATAAGGGTTGCTTGGCATGGTACAAAGTGATCACTAGAACTAGTGAGCATTATATACCAGGCCAACTTCTCACAATGGTGCAATGAGCAAGGGTCTCACATCTGAGAATACCCTTCCACGCTTAGGGTGGACAAAAATATTTACAACAAGGGGTGGTGAGGGACAGAGTCTCTGAATTAAGCAGAAAGCTCTCACCCAGTCAAGAGATCAGGGCTAGATCCAACACCGTTTTTTAGCTCACTGCACCATCCCAGTTTCAGAACCTGGCTGTATGCAAATTAGTCTGTTCTTGTCCCAGTGCATGATGGGAACAGGGCAAACCAAACTACAAAAGCCAATTCTTACACTGGGAAGGAAACAAGCTCCCAGGGACCGGTTTCTGGCATTACAGCCGTCTTCGGCCCGGTTTGCTTGAATCCTGATGGTGCAATGAGCAAGGGTCTCACATCTGAGAATACCCTTCCACGCTTAGGGTGGACAACAATATTTACAACAAGGGGTGGTGAGGGACAGAGTCTCTGAATTAAGCAGAAAGCTCTCACCCAGTCAAGAGATCAGGGCTAGATCCAACACCGTTTTTTAGCTCACTGCACCATCCCAGTTTCAGAACCTGGCTGTATGCAAATTAGTCTGTTCTTGTCCCAGTGCATGATGGGAACAGGGAAAACCAAACTACAAAAGCCAATTCTTACACTGGGAAGGAAACAAGCTCCCGGGGACCGGTTTCTGGCATTACAGCCGTCTTCGGCCCGGTTTGCTTGAATCCTGATGGTGCAATGAGCAAGGGTCTCACATCTGAGAATACCCTTCCACGCTTAGGGTGGACAAAAATATTTACAACAAGGGGTGGTGAGGGACAGAGTCTCTGAATTAAGCAGAAAGCTCTCACCCAGTCAAGAGATCAGGGCTAGATCCAACACCGTTTTTTAGCTCACTGCACCATCCCAGTTTCAGAACCTGGCTGTATGCAAATTAGTCTGTTCTTGTCCCAGTGCATGATGGGAACAGGGCAAACCAAACTACAAAAGCCAATTCTTACACTGGGAAGGAAACAAGCTCCCGGGGACCGGTTTCTGGCATTACAGCCGTCTTCGGCCCGGTTTGCTTGAATCCTGATGGTGCAATGAGCAAGGGTCTCACATCTGAGAATACCCTTCCACGCTTAGGGTGGACAAAAATATTTACAACAAGGGGTGGTGAGGGACAGAGTCTCTGAATTAAGCAGAAAGCTCTCACCCAGTCAAGAGATCAGGGCTAGATCCAACACCGTTTTTTAGCTCACTGCACCATCCCAGTTTCAGAACCTGGCTGTATGCAAATTAGTCTGTTCTTGTCCCAGTGCATGATGGGAACAGGGCAAACCAAACTACAAAAGCCAATTCTTACACTGGGAAGGAAACAAGCTCCCGGGGACCGGTTTGTGGCATTACAGCCGTCTTCGGCCCGGTTTGCTTGAATCCTGATGGTGCAATGAGCAAGGGTCTCACATCTGAGAATACCCTTCCACGCTTAGGGTGGACAAAAATATTTACAACAAGGGGTGGTGAGGGACAGAGTCTCTGAATTAAGCAGAAAGCTCTCACCCAGTCAAGAGATCAGGGCTAGATCCAACACCGTTTTTTAGCTCACTGCACCATCCCAGTTTCAGAACCTGGCTGTATGCAAATTAGTCTGTTCTTGTCCCAGTGCATGATGGGAACAGGGCAAACCAAACTACAAAAGCCAATTCTTACACTGGGAAGGAAACAAGCTCCCGGGGACCGGTTTCTGGCATTACAGCCGTCTTCGGCCCGGTTTGCTTGAATCCTGATGGTGCAATGAGCAAGGGTCTCACATCTGAGAATACCCTTCCACGCTTAGGGTGGACAAAAATATTTTCAACAAGGGGTGGTGAGGGACAGAGTCTCTGAATTAAGCAGAAAGCTCTCACCCAGTCAAGAGATCAGGGCTAGATCCAACACCGTTTTTTAGCTCACTGCACCATCCCAGTTTCAGAACCTGGCTGTATGCAAATTAGTCTGTTCTTGTCCCAGTGCATGATGGGAACAGGGCAAACCAAACTACAAAAGCCAATTCTTACACTGGGAAGGAAACAAGCTCCCGGGGACCGGTTTCTGGCATTACAGCCGTCTTCGGCCCGGTTTGCTTGAATCCTGATGGTGCAATGAGCAAGGGTCTCACATCTGAGAATACCCTTCCACGCTTAGGGTGGACAAAAATATTTACAACAAGGGGTGGTGAGGGACAGAGTCTCTGAATTAAGCAGAAAGCTCTCACCCAGTCAAGAGATCAGGGCTAGATCCAACACCGTTTTTTAGCTCACTGCACCATCCCAGTTTCAGAACCTGGCTGTATGCAAATTAGTCTGTTCTTGTCCCAGTGCATGATGGGAACAGGGCAAACCAAACTACAAAAGCCAATTCTTACACTGGGAAGGAAACAAGCTCCCGGGGACCGGTTTCTGGCATTACAGCCGTATTCGGCCCGGTTTGCTTGAATCCTGATGGTGCAATGAGCAAGGGTCTCACATCTGAGAATACCCTTTTACGCTTAGGGTGGACAAAAATATTTACAACAAGGGGTGGTGAGGGACAGAGTCTCTGAATTAAGCAGAAAGCTCTCACCCAGTCAAGAGATCAGGGCTAGATCCAACACCGTTTTTTAGCTCACTGCACCATCCCAGTTTCAGAACCTGGCTGTATGCAAATTAGTCTGTTCTTGTCCCAGTGCATGATGGGAACAGGGCAAACCAAACTACAAAAGCCAATTCTTACACTGGGAAGGAAACAAGCTCCCGGGGACCGGTTTCTGGCATTACAGCCGTCTTCGGCCCGGTTTGCTTGAATCCTGATGGTGCAATGAGCAAGGGTCTCACATCTGAGAATACCCTTCCACGCTTAGGGTGGACAAAAATATTTACAACAAGGGGTGGTGAGGGACAGAGTCTCTGAATTAAGCAGAAAGCTCTCACCCAGTCAAGAGATCAGGGCTAGATCCAACACCGTTTTTTAGCTCACTGCACCATCCCAGTTTCAGAACCTGGCTGTATGCAAATTAGTCTGTTCTTGTCCCAGTGCATGATGGGAACAGGGCAAACCAAACTACAAAAGCCAATTCTTACACTGGGAAGGAAACAAGCTCCCGGGGACCGGTTTCTGGCATTACAGCCGTCTTCGGCCCGGTTTGCTTGAATCCTGATGGTGCAATGAGCAAGGGTCTCACATCTGAGAATACCCTTCCACGCTTAGGGTGGACAAAAATATTTACAACAAGGGGTGGTGAGGGACAGAGTCTCTGAATTAAGCAGAAAGCTCTCACCCAGTCAAGAGATCAGGGCTAGATCCAACACCGTTTTTTAGCTCACTGCACCATCCCAGTTTCAGAACCTGGCTGTATGCAAATTAGTCTGTTCTTGTCCCAGTGCATGATGGGAACAGGGCAAACCAAACTACAAAAGCCAATTCTTACACTGGGAAGGAAACAAGCTCCCGGGGACCGGTTTCTGGCATTACAGCCGTCTTCGGCCCGGTTTGCTTGAATCCTGATGGTGCAATGAGCAAGGGTCTCACATCTGAGAATACCCTTCCACGCTTAGGGTGGACAAAAATATTTACAACAAGGGGTGGTGAGGGACAGAGTCTCTGAATTAAGCAGAAAGCTCTCACCCAGTCAAGAGATCAGGGCTAGATCCAACACCGTTTTTTAGCTCACTGCACCATCCCAGTTTCAGAACCTGGCTGTATGCAAATTAGTCTGTTCTTGTCCCAGTGCATGATGGGAACAGGGCAAACCAAACTACAAAAGCCAATTCTTACACTGGGAAGGAAACAAGCTCCCGGGGACCGGTTTCTGGCATTACAGCCGTCTTCGGCCCGGTTTGCTTGAATCCTGATGGTGCAATGAGCAAGGGTCTCACATCTGAGAATACCCTTCCACGCTTAGGGTGGACAAAAATATTTACAACAAGGGGTGGTGAGGGACAGAGTCTCTGAATTAAGCAGAAAGCTCTCACCCAGTCAAGAGATCAGGGCTAGATCCAACACCGTTTTTTAGCTCACTGCACCATCCCAGTTTCAGAACCTGGCTGTATGCAAATTAGTCTGTTCTTGTCCCAGTGCATGATGGGAACAGGGCAAACCAAACTACAAAAGCCAATTCTTACACTGGGAAGGAAACAAGCTCCCGGGGACCGGTTTCTGGCATTACAGCCGTCTTCGGCCCGGTTTGCTTGAATCCTGATGGTGCAATGAGCAAGGGTCTCACATCTGAGAATACCCTTCCACGCTTAGGGTGGACAAAAATATTTACAACAAGGGGTGGTGAGGGACAGAGTCTCTGAATTAAGCAGAAAGCTCTCACCCAGTCAAGAGATCAGGGCTAGATCCAACACCGTTTTTTAGCTCACTGCACCATCCCAGTTTCAGAACCTGGCTGTATGCAAATTAGTCTGTTCTTGTCCCAGTGCATGATGGGAACAGGGCAAACCAAACTACAAAAGCCAATTCTTACACTGGGAAGGAAACAAGCTCCCGGGGACCGGTTTCTGGCATTACAGCCGTCTTCGGCCCGGTTTGCTTGAATCCTGATGGTGCAATGAGCAAGGGTCTCACATCTGAGAATACCCTTCCACGCTTAGGGTGGACAAAAATATTTACAACAAGGGGTGGTGAGGGACAGAGTCTCTGAATTAAGCAGAAAGCTCTCACCCAGTCAAGAGATCAGGGCTAGATCCAACACCGTTTTTTAGCTCACTGCACCATCCCAGTTTAAGAACCTGGCTGTATGCAAATTAGTCTGTTCTTGTCCCAGTGCATGATGGGAACAGGGCAAACCAAACTACAAAAGCCAATTCTTACACTGGGAAGGAAACAAGCTCCCGGGGACCGGTTTCTGGCATTACAGCCGTCTTCGGCCTGGTTTGCTTGAATCCTGATGGTGCAATGAGCAAGGGTCTCACATCTGAGAATACCCTTCCACGCTTAGGGTGGACAAAATATTTACAACAAGGGGTGGTGAGGGACAGAGTCTCTGAATTAAGCAGAAAGCTCTCACCCAGTCAAGAGATCAGGGCTAGATCCAACACCGTTTTTTAGCTCACTGCACCATCCCAGTTTCAGAACCTGGCTGTATGCAAATTAGTCTGTTCTTGTCCCAGTGCATGATGGGAACAGGGCAAACCAAACTACTAAAGCCAATTCTTACACTGGGAAGGAAACAAGCTCCCGGGGACCGGTTTCTGGCATTACAGCCGTCTTCGGCCTGGTTTGCTTGAATCCTGATGGTGCAATGAGCAAGGGTCTCACATCTGAGAATACCCTTCCACGCTTAGGGTGGACAAAAATATTTACAACAAGGGGTGGTGAGGGACAGAGTCTCTGAATTAAGCAGAAAGCTCTCACCCAGTCAAGAGATCAGGGCTAGATCCAACACCGTTTTTTAGCTCACTGCACCATCCCAGTTTCAGAACCTGGCTGTATGCAAATTAGTCTGTTCTTGTCCCAGTGCATGATGGGAACAGGGCAAACCAAACTACAAAAGCAAATTCTTACACTGGGAAGGAAACAAGCTCCCGGGGACCGGTTTCTGGCATTACAGCCGTCTTCGGCCCGGTTTGCTTGAATCCTGATGGTGCAATGAGCAAGGGTCTCACATCTGAGAATACCCTTCCACGCTTAGGGTGGACAAAAATATTTACAACAAGGGGTGGTGAGGGACAGAGTCTCTGAATTAAGCAGAAAGCTCTCACCCAGTCAAGAGATCAGGGCTAGATCCAACACCGTTTTTTAGCTCACTGCACCATCCCAGTTTCAGAACCTGGCTGTATGCAAATTAGTCTGTTCTTGTCCCAGTGCATGATGGGAACAGGGCAAACCAAACTACAAAAGCCAATTCTTACACTGGGAAGGAAACAAGCTCCCGGGGACCGGTTTCTGGCATTACAGCCGTCTTCGGCCCGGTTTGCTTGAATCCTGATGGTGCAATGAGCAAGGGTCTCACATCTGAGAATACCCTTCCACGCTTAGGGTGGACAAAAATATTTACAACAAGGGGTGGTGAGGGACAGAGTCTCTGAATTAAGCAGAAAGCTCTCACCCAGTCAAGAGATCAGGGCTCGATCCAACACAGTTTTTTAGCTCACTGCACCATCCCAGTTTCAGAACCTGGCTGTATGCAAATTAGTCTGTTCTTGTCCCAGTGCATGATGGGAACAGGGCAAACCAAACTACAAAAGCCAATTCTTACACTGGGAAGGAAACAAGCTCCCGGGGACCGGTTTCTGGCATTACAGCCGTCTTCGGCCCGGTTTGCTTGAATCCTGATGGTGCAATGAGCAAGGGTCTCACATCTGAGAATACTCTTCCACGCTTAGGGTGGACAAAAATATTTACAACAAGGGGTGGTGAGGGACAGAGTCTCTGAATTAAGCAGAAAGCTCTCACCCAGTCAAGAGATCAGGGCTAGATCCAACACCGTTTTTTAGCTCACTGCACCATCCCAGTTTCAGAACCTGGCTGTATGCAAATTAGTCTGTTCTTGTCCCAGTGCATGATGGGAACAGGGCAAACCAAACTACAAAAGCCAATTCTTACACTGGGAAGGAAACAAGCTCCCGGGGACCGGTTTCTGGCATTACAGCCGTCTTCGGCCCGGTTTGCTTGAATCCTGATGGTGCAATGAGCAAGGGTCTCACATCTGAGAATACCCTTCCACGCTTAGGGTGGACAAAAATATTTACAACAAGGGGTGGTGAGGGACAGAGTCTCTGAATTAAGCAGAAAGCTCTCACCCAGTCAAGAGATCAGGGCTAGATCCAACACCGTTTTTTAGCTCACTGCACCATCCCAGTTTCAGAACCTGGCTGTATGCAAATTAGTCTGTTCTTGTCCCAGTGCATGATGGGAACAGGGCAAACCAAACTACAAATGCCAATTCTTACACTGGGAAGGAAACAAGCTCCCGGGGACCGGTTTCTGGCATTACAGCCGTCTTCGGCCCGGTTTGCTTGAATCCTGATGGTGCAATGAGCAAGGGTCTCACATCTGAGAATACCCTTCCACGCTTAGGGTGGACAAAAATATTTACAACAAGGGGTGGTGAGGGACAGAGTCTCTGAATTAAGCAGAAAGTTCTCACCCAGTCAAGAGATCAGGGCTAGATCCAACACCGTTTTTTAGCTCACTGCACCATCCCAGTTTCAGAACCTGGCTGTATGCAAATTAGTCTGTTCTTGTCCCAGTGCATGATGGGAACAGGGCAAACCAAACTACAAAAGCCAATTCTTACACTGGGAAGGAAACAAGCTCCCGGGGACCGGTTTCTGGCATTACAGCCGTCTTCGGCCCGGTTTGCTTGAATCCTGATGGTGCAATGAGCAAGGGTCTCACATCTGAGAATACCCTTCCACGCTTAGGGTGGACAAAAATATTTACAACAAGGGGTGGTGAGGGACAGAGTCTCTGAATTAAGCAGAAAGCTCTCACCCAGTCAAGAGATCAGGGCTAGATCCAACACCGTTTTTTAGCTCACTGCACCATCCCAGTTTCAGAACCTGGCTGTATGCAAATTAGTCTGTTCTTGTCCCAGTGCATGATGGGAACAGGGCAAACCAAACTACAAAAGCCAATTCTTACACTGGGAAGGAAACAAGCTCCCGGGGACCGGTTTCTGGCATTACAGCCGTCTTCGGCCCGGTTTGCTTGAATCCTGATGGTGCAATGAGCAAGGGTCTCACATCTGAGAATACCCTTCCACGCTTAGGGTGGACAAAAATATTTACAACAAGGGGTGGTGAGGGACAGAGTCTCTGAATTAAGCAGAAAGCTCTCACCCAGTCAAGAGATCAGGGCTAGATCCAACACCGTTTTTTAGCTCACTGCACCATCCCAGTTTCAGAACCTGGCTGTATGCAAATTAGTCTGTTCTTGTCCCAGTGCATGATGGGAACAGGGCAAACCAAACTACAAATGCCAATTCTTACACTGGGAAGGAAACAAGCTCCCGGGGACCGGTTTCTGGCATTACAGCCATCTTCGGCCCGGTTTGCTTGAATCCTGATGGTGCAATGAGCAAGGGTCTCACATCTGAGAATACCCCTCCACGCTTAGGGTGGACAAAAATATTTACAACAAGGGGTGGTGAGGGACAGAGTCTCTGAATTAAGCAGAAAGTTCTCACCCAGTCAAGAGATCAGGGCTAGATCCAACACCGTTTTTTAGCTCACTGCACCATCCCAGTTTCAGAACCTGGCTGTATGCAAATTAGTCTGTTCTTGTCCCAGTGCATGATGGGAACAGGGCAAACCAAACTACAAAAGCCAATTCTTACACTGGGAAGGAAACAAGCTCCCGGGGACCGGTTTCTGGCATTACAGCCGTCTTCGGCCCGGTTTGCTTGAATCCTGATGGTGCAATGAGCAAGGGTCTCACATCTGAGAATACCCTTCCACGCTTAGGGTGGACAAAAATATTTACAACAAGGGGTGGTGAGGGACAGAGTCTCTGAATTAAGCAGAAAGCTCTCACCCAGTCAGGAGATCAGGGCTAGATCCAACACCGTTTTTTAGCTCACTGCACCATCCCAGTTTCAGAACCTGGCTGTATGCAAATTAGTCTGTTCTTGTCCCAGTGCATGATGGGAACAGGGCAAACCAAACTACAAAAGCCAATTCTTACACTGGGAAGGAAACAAGCTCCCGGGGACCGGTTTCTGGCATTACAGCCGTCTTCGGCCCGGTTTGCTTGAATCCTGATGGTGCAATGAGCAAGGGTCTCACATCTGAGAATACCCTTCCACGCTTAGGGTGGACAAAAATATTTACAACAAGGGGTGGTGAGGGACAGAGTCTCTGAATTAAGCAGAAAGCTCTCACCCAGTCAAGAGATCAGGGCTAGATCCAACACCGTTTTTTAGCTCACTGCACCATCCCAGTTTCAGAACCTGGCTGTATGCAAATTAGTCTGTTCTTGTCCCAGTGCATGATGGGAACAGGGCAAACCAAACTACAAAAGCCAATTCTTACACTGGGAAGGAAACAAGCTCCCGGGGACCGGTTTCTGGCATTACAGCCGTCTTCGGCCCGGTTTGCTTGAATCCTGATGGTGCAATGAGCAAGGGTCTCACATCTGAGAATACCCTTCCACGCTTAGGGTGGACAAAAATATTTACAACAAGGGGTGGTGAGGGACAGAGTCTCTGAATTAAGCAGAAAGCTCTCACCCAGTCAAGAGATCAGGGCTAGATCCAACACCGTTTTTTAGCTCACTGCACCATCCCAGTTTCAGAACCTGGCTGTATGCAAATTAGTCTGTTCTTGTCCCAGTGCATGATGGGAACAGGGCAAACCAAACTACAAAAGCCAATTCTTACACTGGGAAGGAAACAAGCTCCCGGGGACCGGTTTCTGGCATTACAGCCGTCTTCGGCCCGGTTTGCTTGAATCCTGATGGTGCAATGAGCAAGGGTCTCACATCTGAGAATACCCTTCCACGCTTAGGGTGGACAAAAATATTTACAACAAGGGGTGGTGAGGGACAGAGTCTCTGAATTAAGCAGAAAGCTCTCACCCAGTCAAGAGATCAGGGCTAGATCCAACACCGTTTTTTAGCTCACTGCACCATCCCAGTTTCAGAACCTGGCTGTATGCAAATTAGTCTGTTCTTGTCCCAGTGCATGATGGGAACAGGGCAAACCAAACTACAAAAGCCAATTCTTACACTGGGAAGGAAACAAGCTCCCGGGGACCGGTTTCTGGCCTTACAGCCGTCTTCGGCCCGGTTTGCTTGAATCCTGATGGTGCAATGAGCAAGGGTCTCACATCTGAGAATACCCTTCCACGCTTAGGGTGGACAAAAATATTTACAACAAGGGGTGGTGAGGGACAGAGTCTCTGAATTAAGCAGAAAGCTCTCACCCAGTCAAGAGATCAGGGCTAGATCCAACACCGTTTTTTAGCTCACTGCACCATCCCAGTTTCAGAACCTGGCTGTATGCAAATTAGTCTGTTCTTGTCCCAGTGCATGATGGTAACAGGGCAAACCAAACTACAAAAGCCAATTCTTACACTGGGAAGGAAACAAGCTCCCGGGGACCGGTTTCTGGCATTACAGCCGTCTTCGGCCCGGTTTGCTTGAATCCTGATGGTGCAATGAGCAAGGGTCTCACATCTGAGAATACCCTTCCACGCTTAGGGTGGACAAAAATATTTACAACAAGGGGTGGTGAGGGACAGAGTCTCTGAATTAAGCAGAAAGCTCTCACCCAGTCAAGAGATCAGGGCTAGATCCAACACCGTTTTTTAGCTCACTGCACCATCCCAGTTTCAGAACCTGGCTGTATGCAAATTAGTCTGTTCTTGTCCCAGTGCATGATGGGAACAGGGCAAACCAAACTACAAATGCCAATTCTTACACTGGGAAGGAAACAAGCTCCCGGGGACCGGTTTCTGGCATTACAGCCGTCTTCGGCCCGGTTTGCTTGAATCCTGATGGTGCAATGAGCAAGGGTCTCACATCTGAGAATACCCTTCCACGCTTAGGGTGGACAAAAATATTTACAACAAGGGGTGGTGAGGGACAGAGTCTCTGAATTAAGCAGAAAGTTCTCACCCAGTCAAGAGATCAGGGCTAGATCCAACACCGTTTTTTAGCTCACTGCACCATCCCAGTTTCAGAACCTGGCTGTATGCAAATTAGTCTGTTCTTGTCCCAGTGCATGATGGGAACAGGGCAAACCAAACTACAAAAGCCAATTCTTACACTGGGAAGGAAACAAGCTCCCGGGGACCGGTTTCTGGCATTACAGCCGTCTTCGGCCCGGTTTGCTTGAATCCTGATGGTGCAATGAGCAAGGGTCTCACATCTGAGAATACCCTTCCACGCTTAGGGTGGACAAAAATATTTACAACAAGGGGTGGTGAGGGACAGAGTCTCTGAATTAAGCAGAAAGCTCTCACCCAGTCAAGAGATCAGGGCTAGATCCAACACCGTTTTTTAGCTCACTGCACCATCCCAGTTTCAGAACCTGGCTGTATGCAAATTAGTCTGTTCTTGTCCCAGTGCATGATGGGAACAGGGCAAACCAAACTACAAAAGCCAATTCTTACACTGGGAAGGAAACAAGCTCCAGGGCCAGGGACAGACTGATTTGCATATAGCCAGGTTCTGAGCTGGGATGGGGCAGTGAGATAAATAACGGTGATGGATCAAGCCCTGATCTTTGGACTGGGTAAGAGTGGTCTGTTTAACTCAGACACTCTGTTCATCACCACCCCCTTTTCTAAATCGCATAGGGGTTACCGGCACCATTCTGTGGCATCTGCCCACCAACTGTTAACTAGTAGGTTTAGGCTAAGTGCCCATCCGAATGTCAGTTAGGGCTTCATTGAATGGTAGTAAGGGCTCAGAGGAAGACGGCCAAGGTTGCAGGATTTCTGTAAGGACATTGAACAAATTACTTTGGTAATGCCTTATGTGATAGAGACTCTACCTAGCTGTAGATTCCTTACCTTAGAATATTCTGAGATGTCAGACTGGATCTGGAATTCTTTTTGCAGTCCCCTTGAGCACTGGAAGGGGGCATTTTTGGGCTCCACGTGGCAGTGGGGGCTTTGTCTGCTCCAAAGTGACATGGGCCACTTCAACACACGGCCATGCCTATATAGGTGCCACGTCAGCACACTGACCTCAGTTCATGACAGTTTTCCTGCATCAGAAGTACAGAGCCAAATTGAGATGAAATGACCAATGTGCCAAGGTGAGGTCCTGAAGGATTTTTATGAGGTGAGAATTACAGTTTTCAGAATGGGGAGGATTTCAATGGAATCTGTGGCTAGATAGAGTTTCTACCCAATAAGGCTTTATGAAAGGTGAGTAACTTGTTCATCTGAAAGACACTTCTAGTTGCAGACTCTTTACCTCGGACTAGATACCAAATCAATCTCTCCCTGTACACTAAGAATTCCTGAAGGAGTGAATGTGGAAAATGTCCATCTCTTTGGATTTGACTACCTAGGCAGTAGTGTTTGGCAAGCGTGTGCAGCGATACCAACAAAACTGCCTGACTTATGTCCAGAGCTGGGACACCTCGAGCTATTGCAGTGGTTGCTGCTTTAGCTCTGATAGAACGTGCCCTCAAGCCTTCAGGGGATTATTTCTTACCCATTGTGTAGCAGTAGCATATTTTTATACAGAGGGCAATCCATCTGGAAATAGTTCTCTTGTGACTGCCTTTCCTTTTTTTGCACAAGCAAATCCAACAAAGAGTTGATCGTCCACCAGAAAAAAATGTGTACGATCCATGTAGAATGCCATCGTTCTTTTTTAATCCAGGTGGTGGAGTCTGACCTATTCCTCGGTAGGATGTGGGGGAGCAAAGAAAGTAGGCAGTGTGATGTTCTGGCTGACGTTAAAAGGTGTAACCATCGTTGGGAAGAAGGAGGCATGGGTCCTAAGCACCAGCTTATCCAGGGAAAAATTTGTGTACGGTGGATTAACAACAAGTCCCTGCAATTCCCTAACCCTCCTGGCAGATGTTAGGGCCACAAGGAAGACTGATTTGTTGGTAAGCAGTCTCGGAGGGTAGCTTTGCATTGCTTTTAATGGTGAATATTTTTAGAAGGTGAGAACTAAATTTAGATCCCATTGGGCAATGATGAAAGATTTAGAGGGAACCATTTGCTGCAAACATGTCAGGAAACAAGTCACAACAGTTGACTTGAAGTGGGAGCATTGATCTGGCAGCCACAGGAAGGGCTGACATGCCAGACAGGTACCTTTTAACTGTGCTCCCTTTCTGGGCAAGGGATAAGGAAACAAAAGAACAGCAGAAAAGGGTGCAGACAAAGGATCAACAGATTTGGCAGCACACCAGTCACAAATGTGTTCCATCAGATAATACCCTCAACTGTTGCTGCTTAGTCTCCACACATGTAGGTGGAGAATGTGCAGGTTTGGGTGCAACACCCTGCCCTGTGGCTGCAACAGGAAGTCCACCCAGATATGCAGTCAGATTGGAGGACAGAAGCTCATGCGCAGAGTTCAGGTCACCAAACTCTCCTTGCCCTATCTGGAGTCACTAAGATGACTTGGGACTTGTCGTCCCTGTTCTTCTTGAGAAGTGATTTCGGCGGAAAGGCATTCAGGAGTCCCAATATCCACTCAAGATGAAATGCGTCTCTGAGCAAGAGCCTCCTTAGAAACACCAGAGCACTGAACCACTGACATTGCTTGCTCTTGGTGGTGGTGAATACATCTAACAAACTTTCACATAAATCTCTGAAGAGACCTTGTAAGCCATTCGTGATCTGTGATGCATCAATGGGTGAATTCATCTGCTCCAGCATCCAGCGAGCCTGCCAGATGTTGAACCACTAGGAAGAGACCTCTGAAGATACCTTGTACGCCATTCGTGATCTTTGATGCATCAATGGGTGAATTAATTTGCTCCAACATCCAGCGAGCCTGCCAGATGTTGAACCACTAGGAAAATGCCATGAAATTCAAGCCATTTCCAGAGACACAGGGCCTTTTGACAATAGGACCAAGATCTCACTGACCCAGCTTGTTGCATACCACATGGCGGTAGAGTTGTCCCTGAACACCTGAAATAGCCTTGCCTTGGTGGAAGGAAGAAAAGCATTTAATGCCAGGCAAATCGCTCTCAGTTCCAACAGGTTTATATGGAGCTGAGATTTCTCCAGAGACCAGAGTCCTCTGATCTCTACCTCTCCCAGATGGCTGCCCTAAACCAGGAGTGACGCCTTTGTCAAAAGAGTGACCTCTGGTAGAGGAAGGGAGAGGGGTCTGCTTCTGACCCAGTTGTGGTCCATGAGTCACCACTTCAGATCTTTTGCAGTTCCCTCCAAAATCTTCACCAGGTCACAGAGATTTCCCATATGCTGAGCCCACTGGGGCTTCAGCTCCCACTGCAAAGCCCCCATATGACAACTAGTTTGTTGTACCAACAGGACACAGGAGGCCATTAGATCCAGCATCCTCAGAGTCAGCCTTATTGAAATCCAAGACACAGGTTGAAACATGGGGATCATATTCCAAATTTCCTGAACTTGCTGTTCCGGAGAATAATACCCAAACTGAACTGAAACCAGAACATCTCTGATGAAAGGGATCGTATGAGGGGAAGTCAGGTGTGACTTCAGCATGTTGATAGTGAACCCCAGCATAAGCAGCAGGTCCAATGCAATTTGGGGGGCAGATACGCTTCATGGGACAAGCCCATCTTCAACAGCCTGTCATCGAGGTAGAGGAAGATTGGTACCCCTGACCTCTGCAGTTGTGTTGCAACCACCACCATCACTTTGGTGAACACCAGCGGTGTGCTGGTAAGCCCAAAGGGGAGCACAGTAAACTGATAATGCTCTTGGTCTACTGTGAACTGCAGGTAATGCCTGTAGATGGGCAGGACAGGAATATAGAAGGTATCCTGCAAATCCATCGCTGCCATCCAGTCTCCAGGGTGGAGGTCAGAGAGTACCTGAGCCAAAGTGAGCATTTTGAATTTTTCCTTTTTCAGGAGGTAAATGAGAGAGCATACGTATAGGATAGAATAGAGTCCTACATCCTTCTTCGGCACCAGAAAATAGTGGGATCAACAACGACAGCATACTTCTGATGCCAGCACCTCTTGATGGCTCTTTTGGCCAGAATAGCCAGCATTTCCTGTCACAAGGGTGATAGGTGGTCTTCTGTCAGCCAATCATAGAACAGTGGCAAGGGTGGTGGGGACTGGTGGAATAGTAAGGTTGAGCACCGTTGGACAACCTGGAGCACCCATTTGTCCAAAGTGATCTCTTTACTTTGAGACAGGGGGTATCGAATCCTGCCACCAACAGGGTGCCCATGATAGTATGAGGGTATATTAAAGAGGTTTTAAAAATGCGGCTGCCGGGAGGTGGTGGATTGGATCAATCTCTATCTCTGATTTTCACTACACTTATAGGAGCCACGGCTACGCAAGCTCTGAGGTGGCTTTTGTGCCTCTGGTGGAAAGGATGAAACTGATAGTTCCAACTGCAGCCACAGAAGAAAGGGCAGGCGGAATGCGGCTGTCGCGTGCCCATGGGGAGCCCAAATGACCTAGAGATGGTCCTGTTGTCTTTAAAGGGCTCAAGCATCAAATCCGCCTTATCGCAAAAAGATGATCCCCATCAAAGGGCATGTCCATAAGCGATGCCTGAACATGTCCCAAAAAGGTAGTAGTTGTCATCCAGGCATGACATCTGAGCACCAGAGTGTAAGCAATGACTCTGCCCGGCGAGTCAGTAGTATCCAATCTGCATCCTATTGTAGACTTTGCCACATCTCTTCCATCAGCAATAGCTTGGGAGAGTATTGTTCAGGCCTCCTGAGAGACCATAGGCAACACTTGCGCATCTGTATCCCATACAGTATGGGAATATTTGCCCAATAAGCATGCACCGTTCACGAACCAGAGGTCCAGGCTGGTGGAAAAGAATCCTCTTGTCAAAGGTATCCAGCCTCTTTGATTCCCTATCTGGTGTTTTGGTAGGGAGCCTGCCGGTGATTTTTCTTAGAAGTTAAGGACTGGACCACCAGGCTCTCAGGGGTGGGATTCCGGGTGAGAAAGGCCAGGTCCCCAGATGCAGGGCGTTGCCTTGAAGATGGTCTTGAGCGCAGGGGTCCCTGTCCAGTGCGTGACCCAGGCCCGAGCAAGACATTAGTGAGGGCTTCATTAAAGGGAAGTAGGGGTTCAAATAGGGACACCCAGGGCTGAAGCACCCTGTCAAGACCTTGGTCTTGACCTTAACCATTAGCAGCTGAAGGTCCAGGACTTCAGCTGCCCTCTGGACTACCTTTGCAAAGGAAGCCCCTTCCTCCATAACAACTGTGAAAGAAGAGAGGAGGCCAGTGTCTGGTGAGGTGCCCTGACCGCTAGCATCGGTGAAGTCCTCATACTAGGCAGCGTCAGTAGTGGACTCTGCTTAGAGGTCAGAGTAGCCATTGGGGTGGGCGGAACTCACGGAGTCTTACTCCATGGAATTGCTCAGGGTTACATAAAAACTTCTTGAGATTCCACAGAGTTCCGCCACCCGAGTTTTTAATACTGCGTAGATTCATGTTCTAATTAAATGCATTACAAACATCATGCTTAGTCTTATAGGGGCATATTTGAGTTTGGAAGCCCATTAGAAAACGCACCTTCACTTAAAATCAAAAGAGTATATTTTCTATAGTGCCACATTCAGCACTGGGCCACTCCTCCCATAAAAAAATAATAATAAAAGAAAACTGCCACAAAGAAAGTTGGAAGGGTTACAAGGGGTTTATGTCAGACAGCATCTCAACACCAAGAGTACACAAAGCATAAGGGCCTTAAGGAAGAGCTTTACTATGCAGCTCCCATCTAGTGATTCATGTCCGACTGCGGTGACAAATGTGATCCCTTTCCAACCCATAAGCTTTTTCTCCTGATTAACCTCCACGAAAAATGGGTAGGGCAGGCAGCACAGGCTGAGTAGAACGACAGATCAACTTCTTACATGGCAGTAGCGCTTCCGAAAAGAAGCTGCAATTGAAGAGTGATGCTTTTAAGGTCAAGTATGTGGCTCAGAAATGCGCAGCCCCAAGTATCAATCCCCCTCTGGTCACAAAAGACTATTTACTCAGAATCGTACCAAAAAACAAAAAGGGGGAACCAACTTAAAAACTCATGACTACAGCAAAGCAGTAATAGTTTTTTTTTTGCAGATTTATATAGCACAAACCCGACCCGAAAGTATTTGAGCACTTTACATGAGCACCAGTTACGTCACACAAGGACACATTCATTTTCTGGTAGGCGCCAGGAGATTAAGTGATTTGCCCAGAATCACATGATGCTGAGCCGACACCGAAGTTCAAACCCAGTTCCCCAGCTCCAAAGTCGGCAGCTTTAGCCATAAGCTACATCCTCTCCCATAGTTACATAGTTGTGCTTGTCCTGAGGAGCCAAGATGGTCCTTGACATTTTGTGGAGAGAAAAGGGGCTTCCTTGTGTTCCTTCCCTAATTGTAGGGTAGCTGACACTAGCGACGTCCCTGCTCAGGGAGTACATTTTTTTTTTAAAGCCTCCCTCAGCGTTGCTTTTTGGGCATTTTAAGGTTATGGTTGGATTAGATTGTCCAGAAGGGCTGGGTGGCTTCCAATATTTCAAGACTCCAACCATATTTATCTGGCCTTAGCAAATGTCAACATTTAACTAGGTCTGAATCAGTCACTCATTTGAGTTTTTGATTGACGCCTAACAGGTCCGCCTGGCCACCCACCCTGTCGTGATTGCATGGCACATGAATAGCCATAGAGGGATACCAAAGGCCAGTGTCTTCCCAGGGCTTGCCCGAGGTACTGTTCTGAACTGCTTTCACTCTGAGGATGTTTATTTTTCCAAAGTGTGGAACATAATTTCAGTCCTGGAATTACTGGATGCATTCCCAGCAGGTTTCTCCTGTGCGAGTCAGTGATCTGTAAAGTATCTCCTTGTCTGTCATGTAGTAGATGGATGTTAAAACATTGCCTGTCACTTAGATGTTTTCCCCAGGCCTAGCTTCAGCATGTTTTATTAGAATATTAAAAGTGCGGGGCATGGCTTGGACGCCGAAGGAGATGGCTGCGGAGCGTTCGTGGGGGGTTTTCCGCTTCTGTAACCAGCAAATCCTCACAGCTGCATCTGAAATGCAAGGCATCAGTGTATGAAGTTGCCACCACCTGTTTTCTCTCTGAAGCAACCTTGCAGTAATCTGGAGACCGCATTTTGCTTTTGTTTATGCCGTCGCACTTCCCTCAGGGGTTGCGACAGCCATTTTGTTTTTGCCGTGAGGATGATTTTCCTCAACAATGAGTACCAAGGACATTTCTAAGACTTGGAATTATCAATTTTGAAGTTCTTGACGGTCTTTTAATGTTTAATATAAGCATTTTCAGATTGGAGTTATTCATTTCATATCTCCTCAGGGGGTTTTGAGGTAATTTCTCTAATTTCTTGGAGAATTTAAATATTACCTCACTCATTCTTCCATTGCGACTGGATTTTCTCAGGATAAAGTATATAATATCACTTCTGCTGCTGTACTGTGCATTTCTGTCAAGTTCCTTCAATATTTGTGGTTGGGTGTTCACCTTTATTCTCACTTTGTGTATGGGGAGAACAAAATCTGCTTGTTGTTTTATCAACAGCTCTACTTCGTTTGTGCTTGATTTTAACCCTTTTTGCGTTCTTCAGGATAGCATGGTAGACTCTAAGCAAAGTGTAACAACGAATACTCCACCCTCAAATATTCCTCTTCCCTGGTCCAGAATGATGTCTAAAATAGCGGGAACTCCTGCCCTTTCATCTGGGAAAAGGGTTAAAAAAGGATTTGCTTTCTACAACCATATCTCCTCTCTCAATCTCTATGGAAATTATCTATGAGGAAATTCAGGCACTCAAGCTAAGCTTACATGGAGGAGACTAATATTCGCCTTCAACAACTAGAGGATAAATGGTCACACATGGAAAATAGGGTTATTCTATTAGAAACTAAAGTGGAATCTTTCTATTCTGTTGCCATTCAAATCTCCTCTTTGCAATTTAAGATTTCGCATTTTCAGAAACAGATTGAGAATCTTGAAAATCGTAACAGGCGGAATCACCTACGTATCTATGGTTTAGTAGAGGGACTTGAAGGCCCTAATACTCTCTTCTTTTTCCAAACATTCCTCCCAAATCTTCAGGATCTTCCTGATTCTCCGCCTTTGACATTCAAAGAGCCCATTGTTTAGTTCATGCTCCACAGACTACATATTCATCGAATAAACCAAGAGGAGTCATTCTGTACTTCTTATATTGCACTGACTTGTTGAAGGTTTTACAGGCAGTCAAGGTCAAAGTTAGAATTTCCTGGCACAGCTCTACCCTTTTCTTTTCTCAAGACTATGCCAAAACATCAGCAGACCTACTGAAGAATTATTTGGATATGAGGCCAGCACTATGTAAGATCAATGCCGAATGTGGTCTTATCCATCCCTGTCTGTTTAAAGTTACTCATAAAAATAAAACCATGACATACGAAGACCCTTGTCTACTTCAAACATTTTTGGACAACTGTAGGCTGGAAGATATGGAAATTATTAGAGCTACTGTTTAAAGTTTTCAGTAATTCTTGTTAAGTCTAAATGCAGTTCTGGTTATATGTTTCATATGCTTGATGTCCTGTTTTTTTCATTTTTATAATATGTGTTGCTCCTTTTTCTCAGGTACTACCCTTGTCATAAGCCATACATGTGACTCCTTTCACGTTTCTTGATGATATACTTACCTCGTCTCATACCCATTCCCAAGAGTTTCAGTCATTGTACCCTTTCCCTTGTCTGGCTCCATCACTCTCGAATTTTGTAGGTTCTTTTTGGTATGTTAGTTTTTATATTCTATTTATGTGTTTTGTCTCCCTCTTCCTTTTTTCATACATCATGTTTCTGTCTCCTTCTTCTCTTTTCTTTCTTCAGTAATGTTTCATCAATTTCTTGTTTATCTCTAGTTATCCTATTTAATTTTCCTTTACACAGTAACTATTTTTCTATCTTCTAAACTCTTTTTCTTTCTTGGTTTCGAATTTCAATTTTTGCATCATATTTAATCTACTCTGATAAGCTGTTACACCTTCAGGTTAATGCTGTGTTATTTTTTGTTCCTATTTTACATTATTCTCAAAGAATACTTATTATTAATGCTTGTTTAGTATTAATTTTATTATTGTAATATAGATGGCTTTAAGGTTTATCTTATAGAATGTTAAAGGTTTAAGCTCTCCTATAAAACGTCAAAGGGTTTTATCTCACATTGCGAACTTAAAAGGTGATATTGTTTTTTGCAGGAAATACATATTTCAGACAAAGAAGCCCCTAAACTTAAAATACAATGGGTTTGAAGTGTTTTTACTTCTCCAGGCTCAGGGAAACATAATGGAGTAGCTATTTTAGGTCACAGACGCCTTACCATATGTGAAATGGCCCCTCGGGAGATGACCCCGGGGACACCGTCACGTAAACCGCCAGGGCTACCGCCACTCAGACACTCACCTTTCCTGGCGGATCAGTCGGCAACAGCGTCCATGACAACGGAAACCCCTCCCCTCTCTGTTTTGCATGAACCAACCCAGGGAAGCCGAGAACCGGAAGCACAACCGCCTGACCGCCTCCCCACCGCCGGCAACAGACAGAAAAGACGGAAGCGGGAGACCAGACGTCGTCGGAAGATCGTGGCAGGAGATTGCGACTAGAGCGGAGAAGCAGACAAATGGTGCGAGGACTGGTGGAGTCCCCAGGAGGAAGCTGAAGAGCGGCCGCAACTCACCCGGAGAGTTGCGGCGGAGCGCGTGAGTAACACCTAGCCTCTTTGTTGCACCTTAAGTGCCTATATATAGTGTAGAACGTTTTTCTTTCTTCCCAAGCACATTTTAGGCGCGCTAATCCTGCTAGCTCACTGTACATACGTGTAAAGCACCTATACTGTATATAGCCCTGAAATACTAACCACCCCTCCCCAACACGTCTCACCCTGTTGCCCAACACCCTCATCTTCGTCCCTACCCCAGCCGTCCCAAAAACCTCTTCCCTTCTCCCCTCACGGTATTTCTCAAGCCCCTCACGCACCGGTGTTGGTAGAGGTTCTACTGTTCCCAGTACAGTGGAATTAACGGCTCCTTTTCTGTCTCCTCTTACTGCCCTCCGGAGAACTCCCCAGCAAGGAGCGGAGCTACATCCCAAGACCCAGACCTACATCCCAAGACCCGGACCTGCATCCCTAGACCCGGACCGTCACCCTAAGACCCGGATCCCTCAGAGTCCTTGGCTTACCAAACAAACCCAGCGGAGTTATCGGTCATTTGGTAGCCTCTCTCCCTCATATGATCTGGACTACGTTGCAAAGACTCTCAGTGTTTGAAATAAAAACACACTATTGCACGCTATATCCGGCCTCCTTGCCTGATTTTCCAGCCAGCCGACCGCCCACGATCACACCATACAAACTATCTCCCAAAATGTGGACTGTGAAGATAGATGGGTTTCAGTTTCCTTACTTTTCGATAAAATTCCCTTCACTATTGTTAATCTGTATGCACCTACTAATGTGGATAACACATTTTGGCTAGGAGTGTTATCTTAAATGATGACTTATACAGATGATTATTTAATTGTTGGTAGGAATTGTAATATGGTCTTCGATCCCAATATGTATAGAAACTCTGGAGGGCAGATTTACAATAACTGATGCATTCCTGCATATCAGCAGGGATACGCGAGTTAGTGTGCGCCACGGCACCATCACCATGGATGAGCCGCATTTAAAATGCGGCGCACCATGGGGCAAAAACGGCACAGATGCGTGACGCATCTGTGCCGTAAGAGCGGGGCATTGCTGGAGTTGCGTCGCAAGCGCGACGCAACTCCAGCAATGCTCTGGGGGACCCTATCTTTACAATGATGCATCAATCCTTACGCCTGCTTCAATCAGGCGCAGGGTTTTGACACAGTAGGCCTCAAAAGTGACTGAGTGAAATCTTGTATATTTCACTCCGCCAATTTTAGGAGGCGTTCCTGCGCTGGAACCCCCGCCCCTGCGCAGGAACGCCTACTTGTGGCGCAGGGCTTTACAATGTGACGCATCTCCCACATGCGTCACGTTGTAAATACCCCGCAGCATGGCGCTGGTTTTGCGCCTCCGCTGCATCACAAAAGTGACGCAACTGCGGTGTAAAAGAGGCGCAAGGGGCTTGTAAATCTGCCCCTAAGTCTAGATTTTTCCCTTCACAAATTCATGCTCAATTCAAGTTGACTATATCTCAATGATCTCTTATTGATGCATGGAGATTATGCAGTCCAACATCTCAGGAATACACTTTCTTTTCTCCTGTTAATTTTTCGCAATCACAGGTAGATTATATGTATTTTCTAATTCCCTTGCTCAACAAGTTATCAATTCGGATATTGGATCTATATTGATCTCTGACCATGCCCCAGTTACCTTGGATTTAGACATCTTAATACCCTCTCAAGGAACTAAACGATGAGACTTAACAATTCTCTCCTCCTAGATTTGCACCTTACATGTACCTTTGAGCAATTTACTAACGCATTTTTCAAAGAAAATTAATGCCCCACCCTATCTCTTCAAATCATTTGGGATACTTTTGAAGCCACTTCTAGAGATTTTATTATTAACTTTGTTTCCCAGAAACAGAAATCTGCTTCTAATAAGCTTAAAGTACTTAACTCACGCATTAAGCGACTAGAATATTCTTTTGATAATTCTCATTCTGAGCACATTTTAAAGGACCTAGGGCCATATGTAAGTAATCCAAATTTACCGATTCTAAAATACAGAATTTTACAGATTCGGTGTTTCATAATCGGTAAATGGTATGTAGGTATTCATTCGGTAAATTTTACCGAATCGGTAAAATTCGGTAAATACCGATTCGGTGTTTACCAATTCGGTAATTCCTATTCATTCCTATGGGCCTGGAGGCCCATAGAAATGAATGGGATCCCATTCACTATTATCGATTTGGTAAATACCGATTCGGTAATAGGGGGTGCATATTCAAGGGTGGCAGGGTGTCACATTGACACCCTGTTGCACCCCTGAATCGTGCATGTGTGCACATGTGGCACACATACATGTCTGCCACATGGCACTCTTGGAAAAGCACAAATTAGCTTTTTCTAAGGTTTTCGATATTTACCACCAACTTTTAGTTGCTGGTAAATATCGAATCCTTAACTCAGAAATGCACTCACTTGAGTGCTCCCTACATTACGGATTCGGTAATTTACAGAATCGGTATTTTAAGAATTCAGTAATTTACCGATTCCTTAAATTACCAATTCGGTAAGTTACTGAATCCTTAAATTTGGCCCCTACATCTCAAATGACTAATACCGGTCAGTAACGGCCAAAATTCGGTAATTTTGGCCGTTACCAACCGGTATTGGGCTACCGACATATGCCCCCTAATGTCTGCTAAAATTGAGTTTAACACACTGAAATCCAGTGCAAAGTAGTATGGGGGTTAAAATAAAGCAGGAAATCTTCTTGCCAATTATCTCAAAATCAAAAAAGAACATAGAAAAATTGATTCTATTTTAATCTCCACTAACCAAAATATACATAAATATGAAGTTATACTTTTGGAATTTACTACATTTTATCAGCCCTCTATACCTCGGAATCTCAATCTAATTCTCAGGATACTCTCCAATATTTATCATCCATCCCCTTACCTGCACACCCAGTTATTGAATTTTCCATATTGGAAAAGGATATTCTGATCCAGGATATCTCTAATGCTATTCGTTTTATTAAATGTGGCAAGGCTCCTGGGCCTGATGGTTTCACCATTGAATTATATTTGAACTTTGCTTCACTTCTGTTACCCAAATTTCATAAAGTCTTTCTTTATTTTATATCTTCTCAGGCACTGGGTGTTGATGTGTCTCATTCGCAAGGATAATAAAGATCACATATTGTGCAAAGATTATCACCCTATTTCTCTAATCAACCTAGATTATAAAAATTTTGCAAAAATATTAGCTCTCCGCTTGATAATTTACCCCCTCAATTGGTTGGAAGAGAACAATTTGGTTTTATCAAAGGTAGACATCTTTCAGATAATGCTGGACAATTGTTTAATGTGCTTAGTAAATTCAAACATTATAACTCTTCTTTGGCAGCTATTTCTTTAGACGCTGAAAAAGCGTTTGATAGAGTTAGTTGGTCTTTTATTTTCTCTACACTTTCTTGGTTTGGTTTTGATCCAAACTTTATTAATTATGTCTCTTTGTTATATTTTTCCCCTAAATCATCTATTTTAGTTAATGGTTTTATGTCTCCTTTTTTCCCGCTTTATAGAGGTGTTCGACAGGGTTATCCACTCTCCCCTTATTATTTATACTCACTTTGGAACCCTTTTTAATTAAAATTTGTTCTAGCCCACAAATTACGGGTTTCACTTATGGGAATTCTTACCTCAAACTTTGTGTTGATGCCAATGATATTCTGGTTTTTATCTCTCACCCGCAATCATCCTTACCAGCTTTTTTATTAGAAGTAGATACATTTACGTTTGTCTCGGGATATACATTTAATGCACATTAATGTAAAATCCTTCCTCTGAATAAGTTATGCTTTGTTTTCATGCTGATTTCAGTTCTCCGTCCATTTATTGGAATCCAGCTAAGATTAAATATCTAGGTTTGTGGTTCTCTGATACTGCTAAAGATACTATAACTTTCAATTTGAAAACACTACACACAACTCTTCTTGCGCATACATCTAATTGGAATCCCTTGTTTTTATCCTGGTAGGGTCACCTTGATACTATAAAAATGATGGGAGTACCTATTATATTGTTCTATCTTTCAAATTTGCCAGTTAAAAGTTTCACAGTCTCAGCTTAAAAAGATATACTCTGTTTTATCAATTATTTATGGAATAATAAAAAATCTAGGATGAGTCTTCTTAAACTTAAAAAACCAAAACATATGGGCAGGGGGTTAATTTTCCAGATTTCTATAAATATCACTTGGCCTTGTCTTAAACAATCAGCGCTTTTACTACAAGATAACGATTCTACACTCTCTCCTTTATGGACAGATCTTGAAAAATCTTCTTGGCATCCTTTTTCTCTGATGAATTGTTTGTCCTCACTTCTAGACCCTTATCCTTATCTCTCCCACTCTTTAAGAATACATGCAGAATTTTATCTCCCCTTTTTATCTCTTATAAATTTCATAAAGGGCAATTTTTACACTCATCAATATGGTATAATACTTTTATTAAAATATATAATAGCAAATGTCCCGGAAGGATTGGCACTCCAGAGGATTTAAATGGATAAATATTTTTTTTCAAGAAGGCACCTACTTGCCTTCTTGAGTAGTACAATCACTTTTTTCCTTTCCAGACTCGTATGCAGACAAATATCGTTTACTTATCTCGGCAGCTCAATCCTCTTATAACGTTTTGGATGTATTGCCTTCTGTCTCTCAAATATATAAACATCTTACACTGTTTCCGGAAAATAGGGATAAAACAGAAGTAGAACATTTTTGGGAAATTGATTTGAAAACTACTTTTTCCATTTTGATTTGGCAGAAAATCTTCTAGAGCGGCTAAAATGCAACTCAAACTTTATTTTTCATTTATAACCACCTTTTGATCACATCTATTACCTTACATACAATAGACCCTGCTGTCCCCTTTAACTGTTGCCCTATTTATCAAAAGAGAGGGACTCTAGGAGCTATTCAAAAGGTCCGGTGAACTGTGCTCCTGAAGATAAACATATAGCAAAAGGGAGTCACTGTTCCTAAGTAGAGAGAGAAAAAAAGAAAGGAAGGAAAGGCCCAATGATGAAGCATGACATCCTTCGGGGTGTGTAAGGGCATCAAGATGAGGACACACTGCCCCCCACAATTAGAGTAGCCCACGACGAGAGTACCTCTTACTTCCCTTTAAATGTTTATCTTGTTCTAAACCTTCAGCAGACCTTAAACACATGCTTTTTGAATGTCCTTTTATTTATGAATTTTGATTGAGGGTTTGGCAACAGATAAACACTATTTTTAACACACAAGCTCAATTTAATTTCAACAACATTTTTCTGGGTAGTGGTTCCTATTATTGGATTTCCCAACTCAACAATTGTTATATGTGGAAAAGTGTGGCTCAATAATTGGAGTGGCAGACCCTGATGCAGAGGTCTAGCCCGGGACCAGGGTTCGATTCCCCGCCTCGGCGGGTCTTGGGCTCAAAATTCCACGGACCTGATAATTCTTGCCTCGGTGCCTATTCCAATCATGGAGTCCCACTCTTCAACTCTGGGCAATAGCTTGCTTAATCTCCACAACGGCCCCCACAACGCTAAGGATGCCTGGCCTCCACCTTGGGGGTGCCCAGGAGTGGACGCCTCACAGGGAAAGCCAGGATGGGTTCCACAGCGGTATTCGTACAAGCGCCTTGAGACCCTTGCGGGTGAGTAGTGCGCTATACAAGTATCAATTTATATAATTGATTTACTTATTGCTGTTGCTTTTCAAAAAAATATGAAATCTTGAAAGAATTCCTCTCAGATATCTTTCCAAGCATGGTTGTATGGAGTTTGTTACAATCACGGGCTTCATAGAGCATATGTTTATCCAGTTGCACTCGCTATTAAAAGGGATCTTTTATGAATACCCAGAACTACTTTTTTAAACACCTCTGCCCGTATTTCACAATGACATAATCCTAGAATTGAAGAAGCACTTAAACCTCCATGAATTTTGTTTCTCTAGCAATAACTTTTGAAATATCTATTTTATACCTTTTAGATTGTATTATAGATTGTTATTATGTTGACATAGAATTGATACATTTCTTCCTGATGGTGTAATGTATTGTATATTTGTGATGCCATGCTTAATCAGTTTATTTATTGTTTCTTTGTATTCCAATTGCATAATTATCTTAATAAATGTCTCTTTTCAAACGTAAAAAAGATTAGAACTGCTGTGAAACAGTAAATAGATTAATGGAAATGTTTCATTTTGTGTGCACCATTCTTAGGTCAGAAGGCATTGCATCACTTGCATCACCAGGGAGAGGATAGTACAAGCACGAGGGTGCTCAGTGAAACAACGCAGGGATTCAACATCTTCCTATAGACCTACAATCTGAAATCAGAACACACCATAGCCAAAAAGAGCAAACTTCACCCACCTTCTTTCTACAATTTGAGCCAAGGCCTAAGTGGACGGATCACAAGCTATGAGGTGATTAAACAACCAGAGAGCGACTGGATGAGCCTTGTTGGCTCACCTTGGTGTGTCAGCTAGAAGTCAAGATCCCCTGTGCACATTGGGAACCATTAAAGGAAGGATCACTGCAAATTCCTATGGAGACACACCCCAACACTTTGGTGAGTTCCTTTATTGTTCCCATGCTAGTCCAACCGTGTGGTCTATCCCTACTACTTGGGCACAGTGGCTTGGGTCTTCTATGTGTCTGTTCTTGCATGGTAATCATGTCCTCCCCTCTTTCAGCAGGCCAGGCCGGCTCCAGCATGGTGGCAGGTACACAGCTTCTCCAGTAACTCAGTGCAGACTTTGCAGGTGATGCCTCCTCATCTCTGAGATACTGTCTGTCAGTGACACCAGCCCTGGATATCAGGTACATCTCTGGTAGTCTGTTGAGTACCCCCTCTTTGGTATGCGAGAAATACAAAACCAAGAAAGGAAACCTAAGTTCCACTTTTATTGGTATGTAAAAGCAACATGCCTTTCTTGATTCGTCTTTCAGGGTCTTTCAACTCTTCAAAAGATGTTCTTGGTTTCAGTGCATGTCTCCTCTGCAGTTAAGACACAATCTTTGTTTTGGGTGGTGTCTCAAAAATGAGCACCCAACACTTGACTACAGTCACACATGAAGACCTTGCACTTGGTAGCCATCAGTCTTTGTGAATAGCACCTCTAGAAATGACAAAGAGGCAGGCTCACTCTGCATAACAAAGAAAACCTCTATCTTCACCTCCCCCACGATTTGCGGACATTTTACTGCGATACAAACACTGACTCACTCTCAACATCAGTGTTTGCCTTTCCCCACCAGCCTTTAATCCAAATGTTAATGCCCAATAAGACAATACCAGTAGGCCTTTGTTCATTACTGAATAACTGTCTCTACCCTCCATCACCATAATGTCTGACACTAAACCCAAAGCTCAGGAAGCCAACAGTACACTTTGCCAGAGTACACTTCTGAAAGGGCTGTCTCCCTCAGCCTCCGTCTTGTGTCATACATTCCCAGTGGCAATCCAAAATGGACTCCTCTGGTCTCTCACCGTCACACACTTGTATTCAAAATGGAGTCACACTACTAGTCACCATATATATTTCCTATTCAGACACCATTCATTCAGGGCTATCTGACCAAGATCCAGATGCGTCACTGTAGTGGAGATTTTGCAGTCATAAACGTACTATTCATTCATAGTTTGTGAATACCGTAAAAATCGTAAACTTTAAAAAGTGTAAGTTTACCTTTGTTAATCAGGGCCAATAAATTTCTCTCTTCTTAACTGACACTTGCATGGAACAATTGGCAATAACGTCTGATATCGCCATTGCTTTACACTGGTGGCAAAAGACTTCAGTCACAACTCCTGAATCAAAGGTCTCAATGTAGCATGCCAGAAAATTAAATTCCCTCTATTTTGGGACAAAGTCAAATGCTTAATTAAGTATACAGCTATGACACTCCGATCCATGCTGTCTGAAGACACATGATTACTAGGAGTAAAACCAATGTGAACAAATCATGTGCACTAAATGTCACTGAATTGCCAGATTCAATCCACCCTTGTAGAAACGGAATGTCTTTGTCTGGGCGAGGGATAAAATAAAATATATAGGAGCTGCAGGAATTGGTATTTAAGGACTTCTGGTAACAGAATAAGTTAGAAGAGCACCTATAAAAATTAATTTCCTACCCAGATTCTTATTTGCGAAACAATTCCTAGCAATCATGATCCCCTGTGACACAATAAAGAGGGCACAAACATGAATACTGAAATTCATCTTGGCTAATATGTGACAAAGGGATTCTCATAAAAAATATTTGCAGACCCTCATCACATGGTGTACTTGAAGTTGTGGATCTTGGTAACTACTTCTAATCTGCAAATGTGACCCCACCCACCAACATACTGGGTATGCAAATGCCATGAACAACAATCGGCATAGATAAGACAGACACGATGTTATATTCCCCAGGACATTCTTCCCCACTTTCCACAGCTGATAGGCCAGGCTAAGTCTTGCTCCTTAGCCTAGCACTACCGTGACATTCTTGTCGGATTACATGACCCGAGCACTTGGACTGATTTACTACCCGTCTCCGATCACACAGATCTTTGACAACCTCAGCATTACACATTGCCCATGCTCATCAAGCTTTTGCAGTTGATGATGATGATAAGAGGTTTATAGAGCGTGCGCATTCTCCAAAGAGTGTCCGGTCACTGACTGCAAGGCTGCTCGCAGAATCGATTTTCTTTATATTAAGTTTGTTGGAAGGGGCAGGTTTAAAAAAAATTCTTGAAGATGGATAGCTCAGTTATGGTATGGAGTTCAAGGGGAAGATTATTCTGGGCAAACGGCCCAGGATAAGAGAAGGATCTGCCTCCGGTCCTAGCGGATTTTTGGGATTCAGGCTAAATGACCGTAGGCTGACCCTCAATTCCTGGTGGGGGTGGGGGGCATAGGCACAAATCCTCCTCCCCAAGGATCCTGCTCCTTTATCATGCAGTGCTTTATGAACCAGGATCAGAACTTTAAAAAGAATCCTATTTTGGTAGGAAGCCAGTGAAGCGCGTTCAGATGTGGGGCCATATGGGTTCTTGGGCAAAGGTTAAGAAGACTTTGGTATGCTGCATTCTGCAGAACATAAAGCCTATAAAGATCGGTATTCTGGAAGACCCAAAGTATTGTGCATTTCCATAATCAAGTCTGGAAGTAATCAGTGCTTCAATCGCCGTTTTCTTAGCTTTAACAGACAGAAGAGGTATAGATGTTTTCAAAGAGTGAAAGGGGCCAAAATAGGAGCCAGGCAGTGAATTAATTTGTGGTGGAAGGTAAAGGCACTGTCGATTTTGAATCCTAAATGTTTTACCGTGCTCTATTGAGGGCCAAGGAGGGGGGCACCCTTAGGCCAAAAGGTCCTTCAAAAATCTGTTGAAGTGGGGCCAAAAACAACAATCAGTTAGGTAGTAGTTGGGTAGACTTTTGACATTAGGCAACTATACCCTTGAATTCCAGCATGACACACAAGAGCACTGTATTGACACTTTTTTCACTGTCCAATGAACTAACTGGGGGTACAAGGTGATAAATTGCGAAATAATAGGAATTTAACAATGGTAGTAGTCTCCAGCCTAGATAAAGTATAAATGAACATTTTTTTTACTACTACAGACTATTAGTTTTCAGCACCAAGCACTTTATCTTGGAATCACTCGATTCGATCTACGGTACTAGTTTTCTTTTAGATCACCAACTCACTTCGATCCTTTTAACTTGTTTTATTGTAAATCTTAATGAGACTCATTCTAATTAATGCATTTATATAATCATTCTTGTACATTGTGTATAATGGTGGATGTGCCACCCTTTTATGATTTAAACTAAATCAAATAAAAGTAATTATCTACTTCTACACTGTCCAATGGGAAACACATCACTGAAAAATGATGGTGCAGCTACAAGTATACATTAACAAAGTGATGTTTACATTAACTTCTACGTATGTTCTGTTTCTTGCAAAAAGAGGAAAAGATAGGCTATCAATGCTACACCTCTAATTCTTTTATTTACTTTCACACGGTTAAAGAAGTGACCATAAACAAGCTTTGAGTTCAAATATGGGTTCTTTCATGGTTCCTTGTATGTTTTTTTTTTTTTTTAAATATATTTTTATTGCAGGAATCAGTAAATTTTTACAAAGCGACCAGCATTATAAGTTCAATCAAAATTAATAGAATACATCCCTCCGTCCCCTAGCAGGATGAACCATTACACAGCCATTCAGCCCGCAACCCGAGGGTCGGGCGGCGATACCCAATGGGGACTCAACAGGAGGTCGGAGCTGGTCCGGATGATCCACTATCCGTCATCTGCTTTTCTAAACCATCCTACAAAAAAAGCCAAAAGAAACCCCCCCTCAAAACACTATGAACCAAACCAAACCCCCCCCCCCAACCCCGCCATCAGTGCCCAGTAACAGCCGTAATAGGATCTGTGAGAGGACCCATGAGGAAAGTAACAGACATGTAAGGTGCAATCGTCTATCGGGACTCGGGGCGAGCTGCATCTTCGCTTTCGGAATCGCTGGGAGTGCAATAATCCCTGAGGGCCTGCACTAATGTCTCCCATTCTAGCGCCGCCTCCTGCGCCTTTTCGTTGTGTTGTCTCCTAGCTAACTGGTACCGCAGCGTGCTTTCCCCCGCCGCCCATTTCAAGAGTTCGCTGTGCCATCGGGCCCCCGTTGGACCAACCCGTGCCTTCCAATTCCTGGTCACCTCCCGTTTAGCAAGGAGAAGCCCCAGATCAATGAATTTACTAGTGATTTTATTTTTGGGGGTATGTGGGAACCAGTGCAGGAGCCCCACTGCCGCATCAACCGATAAGGATCTCCCCGTTACCTCCTCCAGGGTATCCCCCACTTCCAGCCAGTATGAGGACAGCCCCGGGCAGGACCATAACAAATGAAGAAGGTCTGCATCAGGCACCTGGCACCTGGGGCAGTCCGCGGAGTCCGCAGCAAAATATTGTCGGATCTTCGCCGGGGTCAAATATGCCCTATGGAGTACGTAGTAGTGGACCAATTGAAAGCGGGCGTGGCGCGTGCCCTTCCAGGCCCGTCTCATGAGTTGGGACCAGGCCGTCTCCGGGATCTCCTTCCCTATGTCTTCCTCCCAACGGGTTCTTAAAGTAGTAAGGGGGGCCAACCCCTCATTGAGCAGTCTGCCGTACAGGCAAGTGACCGCCTTAACAGTTCCCGCGGACATCATATCGTACTGGCACACCGGAGAAGTAGGAGGTTCCTCCTGCCCGTGCTTCCAGTGCGCCTGAATCGCTCGGACCAGGGCCGAGTGCAGAAGAAAATCACCGCGAGGAACCTCGAAGCGATCAATGAGCTCCTGAAAGGGCAAAAGCGCCCCGTCCTCGTAAAGGTCACCCACCAACTGTAGGCCCGCGTCCTCCCAATCCGCCAATCGTGACCAATCTCCGCCATGAGGCAGGGCCGTCAGCATGCCCAGAGGTATTTCGGGTGCATACGGTATCCGCAACTGGCCCCGGGCGTGGGCTCGGTTCCAACACAAACGAATGGTCTTCTCTTCAAGCGTCAAGTCCTGCAAGGCCAAACGCTGTTGCAGCGCTATGAAGGAGAGAACATGCCTAGCTATCCCTGTGCCCCTCCTGTCCTCTGGGCCTCGGAATTCCCTGGCGACCTCCTGGGTGAACATCTGCAGCTGCGCTGCCAAGTAGTACTTTTCAAAGTCCGGCACCGCCAGCCCACCCTCAGCTTTCGGCCTCGTCAGGGTCTTGAGGGCCACTCTTCGGCGGCCCGAACCCCAGAGGAATCCGACCACCATTGACTGTAACAGTCAAAATGTGGCTGGTGGGATCCAAATCGGCAGCGCCCGGAAATAATATAGCAACCTGGGAAGCGCCACCATTTTAAGCAAAGCGATCCGTCCAGGTACCGAGAGCGGTAGAGTAGCCCAGAAGTCCATGCTACCACGCAGCGCGCGAGTGCTGCGAGCTATGTTTCCATCCAGGAGGTCTGACGGTTCATGGTAGACGTATACCCCCAGGTACTTAAAGCAGTCAGGTTCCCATCTAATCTCTCTACTGATATCAGGGCTAGGTGTACCCTTACGAACCGGGAAAAGACAGGTCTTAGCCCAATTCACCCGAAGGCCCGAGACCTCCCCAAACGCCGTCAGCGCCGTCGCAGCTCCATTCAGGGCAGCAACTGGGTCCTCAAGGAAGAGCAACAGGTCATCAGCGTACAGCGAGACATAATGTGGGCCCGAAGGCGTCCATAAGCCATTATAGTGGGCTCCCGACCGGAGTAGCAGCGCCAGAGGTTCCACCGCTAACGCGAAGAGAAGCGGGGATAATGAACAACCCTGTCTCGTGCGTCTCTCCACCGGGTATTGCGAGGAGATCAGCGGGCCTGCCCGTACCCTGGCCGACGCCGAGGTATACAGTACCGTGGTCCATCTAACGAAACCCTCACCGAGGCCGAATCGTAGTAATACTGTGCGCAGGTAGTCCCATTCCAGGCTGTCAAAAGCCTTCTCCAAATCTACCAAGAGGACTACCGGGCACGGGGCGTCCACGAGCGGTTCTCCCAGCAAGCGGAACAGCCTACGGATGTTCATGGTCGTGTTTCGCTTGGGGATGAATCCAGCCTGGTCCTCATGCACCAGAGAGCTCATGTGACCCAGCAATCTCGATGCCAAGATGCTGCTCAGTATTTTATAATCGACCGTCAACATTGATAAAGGACGGTAGGACGCCGGATCGGACGAGTCCCTTCCCGGCTTGAGGAGGGGAACCACTAAGGCCTCGCACATCGAGCCGGGGAGCCGACCAAGCCGCTTCGCCTCTCTGTAAACGATCAGCAACCTCGGTGCCAGGAGATCAGCATAAGCGGCATAAAATTCAACCGGAAGGCCGTCCAGACCCGGGGTCTTATTCCTTGCCATCTTTTTAATGGCGCTGCGAATCTCTCCCAGTTCAATGTCGGAACCCAGGGCTTTCGCTACGTCAGGTTCCACCATTGGGAGCTCTAGGGGTCGCAGGTAGTCATCAAGCCGGTCGGGGTCTCTGGCAGAGCGACTGCGGTATAAACGTTCATAGTAGTGCAGGTAACAGCTCAGAATCTCAGGTTGAGTGTGCACTTCGGTCCCATCTGCCGTACGCATGGACGTCGTCAGAGAGGTCTGGCGCATAGGATTAGCTAGCCACGCCAGCAATGCGCTCGATCTATCCCCCTCTGCGAGGGACCTAACAGTATAGGCCTTATAGTCGAAACAGCGCAGCCGTTCGACCTCCGCCGCTACCGCCTCCTTCGCCGCTGCCGTGCGTTCCTGGAGTTCCAGGCGCCCGGGGCGACGGAGTTCCAACTCACGGAGTTTCCGATCTGCCATTTCTAAGTCATCAAGGATGATTCGCCTCATGCCCACCTTCTTGGAAATACAGAAGCCCCTGACCACCACCTTAAAAGCGTCCCACTCTAGCGCCCTTGAACCCGCAGTGCCCCCGTTGGACGAGAAGTATTCCGAGATCTTGTCTTCTAGGTCCGCTTTGAATGCAATGTCCTCTAAGAGTTCGGGACGCAACTTCCAGGTAGGTACCGCAGGCGCCCCCGGAAACCAGCGAAGGTCCAGCAGGAGAGGATTATGATCTGAGATGGTCCTGGTCAAATATTCAGACCGGACCGCCGCCGAGACCAAGTCTGTCGAGCCCAGAAACCCGTCCAGACGGACGTGTAACTCGTGCAAGCCTGAGAAGTAGGAATAGTCCCTAGTGTCGGGGTTCTGCGCCCTCCAGATATCCGTCAGACCCCAGTGCGTCTGCCAGTCCCTCCTACCTTTAGCCACACGGCGAACCGGAGAGTCAGGGAGGGGGGGATGTGAGCGGTCATTCTCCACATCTACCACTGAATTGAAATCCCCGCCGAGCAGGAGGGGCCCGGAAAAAAAGTGGGCTAACGAGCCCGATAACCTGGAAAGGAAGGCAAGCTGGTCCACATTGGGTGCATAAACACAGCAAACGTTTAGGTCCCTCCCCCCTAGAGTGCCCGAAATGGCCACATATCGACCCTCCCGATCCACCACTGACTTCGTAACCTGAAAAGGAACCCCAGCTCTGATCCAAATTAGCGCCCCCCTGGCATACGCGGAGTACGAAGTGCAAAAGACCTGCCCCCTCCACCTACGCTGTAGCGCTGCCCCTTCCGCCTTGTTAAGATGGGTTTCCTGCAGCAGCGCCATTTGCACCCCTCTACGCACTAAATAAGCGTGGACTTTGTGACGTCTAGACATAGTGTGAAGCCCCCGTACATTCCAAGTAATGCATTTCACATTAGCAACATCAGCCATTGTCCCATATTGTTCGTGCAAAGTCTCTCCATCCGGGCCCCAACAAAGAAAGAGCAACAATCAACCCAGCACTGATGGCGGCCATTTTCCCCAACCAAAACACAACAACCCCGGTTCGACCCAAACCCTTGCCCACCCTCCCCAGAACAGGACCCAAATAGTGCCATCTAGACCCCATCCAAACCATACCCCCAGCAAACCCTCTGTCCCCGACTAATCCTGCAGTCGCCACCGCAGGAAGGCCTTAAGGGCCAGGTGCGGGCTGGGCGTTGGCAATGGGCCCTCGATGCTCAGGCTACCGAGACTAAAGTGAGCCCAAAACAATAAGAGGAAACCCTCAAGGCACGGGCAGGGCACCCCACCTCCACTTCCCCGGGAATTATGAGCAATCGCCTACCCCCGCCACCCCCGCTGCAGGCCCCCACCCAAATGGACGCAGCTCACCCCGTCAACCCTGTCCATCCAGAAGGTCCTCAACCGAGTTCGGAGTGATCACCGGGGTGTGGACACTGTCGGTCACCGAGTCCTCCGAGTCCGTTGGTACCCCCTCGTCACCAAGGTCCGCTTCCTCTTCTATGGTACCATCCCGTGAGCCAGATAGCGCAGACAACACCTCCAACACTCCCTTCCGCTCCGTCGACGTCTCCGCAGTCGAGGGTCCGCCTGACCGGCCACGGCGACTCCGAATCCTTTTGGACCGCCGTCGCTGTCCAGGCTCCACTGCTAGTTGAGATGAGGAGCCAAAGCCATCCTTTCCGGCTCTATAGAGTTCTAGCCAGGTACAGACATCCTCCGGGGAATCAAAGAACTGAGTCTTGTCATCGACAATTATGCGGAGCCTTGCAGGAAACAGGAGCGAGTATTGGATGCCCTCGCTCCGGAGCTCGCGCTTGACCGCCAGGAATGAGAACCGCCTGCGCTGGGTCTCATAGGTGTAGTCCGGGAAGATATTCACCTGGCTGTTCGCCACCTTGAAGGGGCCATTATGTCTGGCGGCATTAAGGATGAGATCTCTGTCCCGAAAGTGCAATAACCGGGCCACCACCGGTCGCGGGGCACGGCCCTGTTGCGGCGGCCTCGCTGGGACTCTGTGTGCTCGCTCCAGGGTGTAGAAGGAGGATAGACCCTCCGGAGCCACCGTGTCCCGTAGCCAGGCTTCCAAGTATGCCACCATGTCGCCATCTTCGATCTTCTCCGGCAGGCCCACCACTCAAATGTTATTTCGCCTGTTGCGACCTTCCGCGTCTTCCGCTCGCCGCTCCAGGGCATCAATCCGGGAGAGGGCATCCTTCATCGTCGCGGCTAGAGTTCTCTGTGCTGGCTCCAAGGTTTTCATCGAGCCCTCCACTTCCTTGACCCTATCTGAGAGCTTGCCGTGGTCCGCTCTAAGGAGGCCCAGACTCGTCGCCACCTGGGCAATGACCTGCTGGAGGGCCGAGCGTGTGGTCGCGATCGCCTCCAGGACCCGGTCAAATTGTTGCTGCAGTGGCGCTCCACAAGAACTCTCCGGGTCCCCACGTTCTACTTTGTCCGGGGCCTCCGAGTCTGAGGCGGCTGGGGTGGTCCCCTTGGCTCCCCTCGGTTTTCCCATGGCGCAGGAGTCACACGGTGGAGAGCCAGTCAGAGGCGCCACCAAGTGCGGGTGTCGGCTATGTCTCTCTCGGCTAGTGGCCTTCGGGCCGAGGGCGGGCGATCTCCGTCTCCAGGGCGTGTTGGACCTCCACAGATTCGGGCCGCGCCACCACCGCGTCGTCGGAGGGCACTGTGGAGGAGGCGGGGACAATCGGTGCCAGGTCGGGCAGGCCCGTTTAGCCGATGAGGATCTGGAACGAGGGTCTCCAACACCACCGGAGACTTTGTGGCGCCAAGGCGCCGTGCTGCCCATGGAAGTCAGTCACTCGGGGGATGCAACCAGGCGCGGCTCAGGGGATCGGCACCGCAGCCAGGGCCGCCAGGCGTCCGTGAGTCGAGGTCCACTATAGTGAGGGCATCCGATCATCCAGGAGCAATCACCTTATTCAGAGTCCGATCAGAACGACACCCAGACCATCACATCACAGGGGGATGAAAAGGTGGAGGGTGCGCTGTAGAGAACGACGCTCCTCCAGACTAAAGGTCCCGACCAAGGGGACAAAGAGGTCCGGGCGCCATGTTGGGCCGCACTCCGCAGGACCACAAACTTCGACTTTCCGTCGGATCAACTCATGTTCGAGTTGCACCAGGTGCCTCGGCAGGTCCCAATCAGCCTGATCGACGGTTTGCGGGGACTAGGGTGCCCCACGGCCTCCGATCTGCAGGATAATCACGGGCTCAGTCCCGGAGCCGAGCTCTCAGGCGACCATCGCCATCGGCGTCCAAGCCACGCCCCCGTGGTTCCTTGTATGTTGTCTTGCATTCTCTACTTCGCATGAGTCTTTTGGAATTCCCAAACGATGTCAGTGTCAGTTCTGGAATGGGAGTATCTGTTCTTCAACTCTGCTTCAGTGTGGGAACTTCCTAGGTCCAGTATTTTGCTGTGCCTGCCCTCGTTGTAGGTGAATGTGTGACACTGTTAATCTTGATAATTAGAATGCGAAGCACCATCTGTAACTATGGCTTCTTCACTGAGATGCAATGTAATGCTTAATGCTTGGACACCTGTCAAGCATCAACTGTGACGCGTTCTAAATACAGATAATTCCTAGAGGTGGATTTAGAGTTTGATGACGTGGAACATACATCAATAAAGTCCAAAGTCCATTCCTCTCAATTTAGAATGTATTGATGCCTATGTACCCTAAATTGGGTGGACGGGACATCTGTCAAAAAGTGTCAGTTACCCTGGCCTTCCTGCTTAGAGTGGAGCTTTGCAGCTAATGCTCCACATCATTCAAAGTCTAAGTAAAGTCCCTAGTCTCTAACGTGCAGTTCATATCCTCGCCTTTTGCACTTGAGAAACACAACATTGACTTTAAACAAATCTAATCTTGTGACAATGTCAGAACATATTTAAATTCTCTTCTGTCTCTTCTTGACACATTTTTACACCAGTGAAAAAAGAGCAAACAAACAGATGGTGAAAAAAGTATTTTGGAATCATTTCCTGCAGGCAGAGTACAGATATGCGGCAGAGCCATATTTATATGTCTGCCCATCTAAATTTGGTGTCAAGTAATTTATTAAAATGTACTCTCTTTTTTCAAATTGGTGTGGGATTTATACTGTATTGTGTTTTTACTTTATTACTGTTTGTGTGCTGCATAAATACTTTACACATTGCATATAAATTAAACCATACTGCTTTTGTGCCAGGTACCAGAGGGTTAAGCACATGTTATTTTAGAAACTTTTGTGGTTCATCCTTCAAGCCTGGAGATGGTTAAGGCACCCCTTTTTAGCTTTCAGATTCATTAGTGAAGGCAGATTAATTGGCTCTGACAAAATGGCAAACCTGATCCTGCGCAGTGTTATTTAACCCCCTTTTCCTTTACCTGGGCCAGAGGAACTTGGTACTCCACCAATCCAAGTAGAAAAAGTACACATTTTTAGTGATCTTTGATGGAGAGCTTCAATTTAAAATAAAAGAGGTCTCCAAAAATGCATAACACCATAATCTATGTCAGCTGAACAGTGTCCTGCCGCTGCATCATAGCACTCCAAAATGATCTAATTCTCACGATGGTCAGGTCAAACCAGATTATTGCTACAACGTTAAACTGCTGCCCTAACCACCACCAGCCCAGCATACCACTCTCAAAGGGTCAGATGTTTCAATACTATGCAGCTTGACTGCTGTTTGGCCCAAAATGACACAATTGCATCACACCGGCATTGGGTAGTTTTCCAGATTTGGTTGTGCCTTATTAATCTTACAGGAATAGTTGAAAGTTGTCATTTAGTTCTTCTCTAAATTAGGTTTCACATGTGAGGATTGGGGTGTATTGGCATCTTTTTAGGGACTCTTTGGGAGTATCTGACTTTTTATGTTTGCCTCATCTTTTCCCTGAAGGGAGGGCCTGTCCTCCTTTCTTGTGATCAACAGCTTGCGATTCCTTAGGCACTCTAGTTAGTACCTGCTAATCAGCTATTTTCCCCAGCTCTTTAGGGCTAGATTGCTTAGAATCCAACATGTGCTGGCGTGAATTCTCTGTGATACAGTTTGTACTTTTACCAATAAACAGTAGAGTCCCTCATAGGTATCTTCTCAGTTACCTTTGACCAAGCCTTACGGTGACTTCACAGACGCATTTACAAAGTCTAACAATGTCTGAGTTGACCCCTTGTGAGTGTTTTTAAACTTTTGACTATATTCATCAGGTGTTAGACCAAACAGCTCAATGAGGGCCTCCTTAATGTGAGAATATAACCTTACCACATCATCTACTAGTGTTGGCAGCCTACCTCCTCCCCGCTGTTGGAATCAGTTCTCACAACAGGGTTCCCCAATGGTAGGCCCCCATCCTGCTCATCCTGAGAGCCATCTTGCCATTTGTCTATATCATCTGCCTTAACATACCTTGGCACAATACCCATGAGCAACCTAGGGTCATAGGCACTCCCTGCATTTATATTTATCTTTGTTGTTGCCACCGTGTCCTGGGACTTCAGCCCCTGCTTGACCATCCTCTCATCTAGGGCCAGTTTTCTTTCTTCTAGGGCCAGCTTCCTCTCTTAGATCTCTAAGAAGATAATCTGTGCATCTAGGTCCTTTGACCCCTCACTAAAGTAGAACTCTTCTCACTCCCAGATGAGGAGGCATAGCTTTGTGTGAACTGTGGGGGCCACACTATCCTTGTCACCCTTGACCTCTTCCTCAAAGAGCTCCCTGCCATCATCCTCATCCCCACTGTCGGGGGTGACCTCTTCTGCAAGTTGAGCTTGCGGTCTTCTGCCTTCCTACCAGGCTCTGAGGGCCTTCTCCAGGTCCACTTCCTTGTCATTGATCTCCATACTCATTTCCAGTACCTACAGTTCAATGGGCGAGAAGACCGCTGCGGTCCCGCTGAGTCCACCATGACTTCGCTCTCCCCTCTTCAGGGGTTGGGCTGCAGCAGGCGGTGGTGGGACTTCAGCCAGGATTCCCACCATCAGCATTTAGTTCTAGCTTGTTTTGAAGGGAATTGCGACGGGAATCCCCTACTTTGAGTCGGCGGAAATGGACGGAAAGAGGTGAAAACTCACAATTTTTGGGCCACAGTCTGCGGTTTCCTTCTCTTCACCTTCGTCCAGATCCCTTGTACTAGCGCATCAGCACACCATTTGGATGGACTCTGAGGTAAGTGTACATAGTGTGTTTGGGTATACAGTGCATGGTATGTGAATGTTTGCAGGGTGCAGTGCAGAATTTACAACATGGGTTAACTACACATAAACTACATACACATATACTTAAAACATCAATGAAGGGGCAAAAAGAAGCTGTGGTCCATTCCGCTTCCTTAGGCTAGAGCAAAAAATCAAGTGGGGGGAGAATGGACCACTTGTCCTGTGTTACCAGGGTTAAGACCCTGGTAACACAGGACAAGTGGTCCATTCTCCCCCAACTTGATTTCTTACATACACATATAGACACATAAACAAAGTATGTGTGTTATACATAGAAAAATTAAATGTCACTTACCTGTCTCCTCACTATCAAGGTCGCCCCCCCATCTTCACTCCGCCAACAGAACCCCGCCAGCCAAAATGGAAAATCCATATTGACTCAACTAGACCCTGCTATCAGGACGATGATGGAAGGCGTGTCGCCACCTAAATAAAGCAAGTGGGACTTGATCAACCCAATAGAGTACTGGAGCCCACCCCTTCAGCGGGCTGGCGGTCGGACCGGCAAGATCTAAAACAGGCCCTCAGTAAGCTTTACCAAACTTTTTGTAACTGATATTGACAACATTGTGTCCTTTTACTGCAAGTCAGTAAACTCCTAGAAAACCGTGCCTTCGATATAGAGAATTCCGTAAAAACTCTTGAAACTTTTTTCTCAGCGTCAACATGGTGGTTACTTATCTATAATATGTCTGGTACAGCTAAACACAAGTTCTGGATTCCAAAGTTAGGCACCAATGTGAGGATGATGGTGTATTATACAGTATGGTTGTGCGGACTTACCATGTAATACTCTTGCAAAACTGTCTTGAGTCCAGTCAGGCTCATTTGTATAATCTTTGGGGAACATCCTTTACAACGCGGATGTTACACTGCAGTTCCCTTATGACGCAACTTTTACAATGCAAGTTGTAACAACGAATTGAGATGGGGGGCGCTCCAGGATTGTAAATAGTTTAATTTACTATCCAACTCCTTCCCTACTATCCACGGGGACTGGAGTTGGAATAGTAAATTAAACTATTCACTATCTAGCCCCCAACAACGCAAGTCGTGGTAACGACTTGCATTATAAAACATGCGTCGTAAAGTACTGCGATGTAAAACATCGCGTTGTAACAACATCCATCCATAATCTTTAGCTCAACCCTGGATATCTGTGGCTTTCAGAAGTAAGGTTTAAACAAAGGAACTAGTATAAAGCTTTTAGAAGCACCAAACAACAAAATAAGAAAGGCAGTTAACACAAACAAAATCTGGCACCAATTTATAAAATTAGATTATATGTTTATGAATTTTTAAACACCAAAATGAATAAAATCCACCAGAGATTTCCAGAGAAATAGATTTCCAAGCAAAACATAAATCTCAACTTGTAAAGTTTAAAAACCTTTGAAACGTTTGGAAGAGTTGTGTTTGGCTACTCCAGCCCAAGCTGGGTGACCAAATCCAACAGGAATAAGAAGGTTAAGGGGGCCAGTAAGGAGTACTCGGACAGATACCTAGTCACAACAAGCATTGGCATAGCCAATAGGTCTCGCTTTTGGGACCTTATAAGTATTTAGTTATGCAGCACAATATCCTTGGTGCAACAACATTAACTGTTGTATGGTTAAACACTTTTAAGGTCCCAAGGGTGAGACCTATTGGCTATGCGGTGTGCTCCCACTGCTCACTTCTCACTAGTGGACAAGTTACGGCGTGACATCATGCCAGGTGAGCGTTGTAGGTGAAGGGAAATCCTTTAAAGATCTCTCTGGATTTCCCTTCTCTTTTTGAAACTCTGCAGCAAAAACACTGTCCTGGTGTCACCAGGGCTCTAAGTGGAAGCTTTTTCAATATTTTATACAACGAGCCATAGTTGTTGCTTATTTATCTAATGCAACTAAAACCATTGACAAAGCCAAGAGTCCCGACTTGTAGGTATGATCTTACTTGTTGTATGATATATCTAGATGCAATGATAGAAACAACAAAATACAAGTCGGGCGGCACACCATGCTAAGCACAGGTTTTTTAGTTTAAGTGGTTTTAAGCTACACCCTTAGTTACATATGCCACGCCCCTTTGAGAGACCCTCCAGTTTTTTCATCCCACTTAAAGCCCCGAGTACGCGCTATATAAAAACGCATAAATAAATAGTACCCATGTGTGCTACATGCCTGGAAAGCGCTTCAGAGATTTCTCAAGGGTTATAAACGCTTTACCGTGCCACATAGGTGTCAATACTGCCCTAGCAGATATCACCATAAACGCAAGTTGGAGTCCGAGCAGAGATGCTCTTGTAATTTCCTAGACAGGGAAATGTATCCTTTCAGTAGTAATTTGTTTTAAATTGCCGTTCAATAAGGCCATCAGGGCAGTCGAAAAACTTTTCACTCTGCACGCAAGCCTTAGTCGCTACTTTATTCTGGTGGCCACACATCGTCTTTTCTTCTGTGTTTAAACATTGGTTGAACGAGATCACTGGAAGCGACGTCGACAACCAGGCGCTATCCGGTATGTGCCACTTGTCACATCAGGAAGACCTCCGCGGGGCCTGGCTAATAGATGACATATAACCTACTTTAAAAAGTTCATTGACGTTAACAAGCATCATTCTGTCATCAACATTTAGAACAAGTACGAGAGGGGGCGGGAGAGTCGTGGGCACACGTGATGGCGTGCGTCAGTGTTCCGTGGAAGACGGACTGCTTTTCTGTCGCTAGCTGCAGGCGTGAACAGCCTCCCAGAAGTGCCTCTGTGTCTCGAGAAACTAAGTAGAGAGTGTGGCTCTCAGCAGGAGCGTCACAGGAGTTGGCGGGGTTTACATGATGACTGCTCACTGGAGCTTCCCGCCTTCATTTACACTAATCTTTCTTATGAAAACGTTGCTCCAGTTACAAAACTTTCTCCGCTGAACTGCTGCTAATCGGTGTAATTGCACCCTAATCGTGCATCTGCATTCAATGCTTGCAACGAGGGGACAGCACAGCTGGGTGAGCAGCGACGTTGATGAAGGTAGTAGAAGAATGGGAGGAGAAAAGAAGCACGCACTGAAGCTGGCGAGGAGGGGATAGGGGAGGGCATTCACACACGTGATCAAAGAAGCCAAATGCCAGCTGCTGTACACGTCGCAAGCACTACTGCCAAGTAGCACTTTTAAAAGCCAGCTACTAAATGTCTCGCCGGACCAGCCCATGCGCTGGGTCTAGGAGACCTAAAAACAGTCTCAAGTCCAGTTTCCCACTTTACACCAATACTGCTATTGACTTCAAAGGAGTGGTCCTGATGCAGGGATGCAAGATTCTGAAAGATGCTCTGGGTGCTGGTTGGTTAATGAGGGTGTCCTTGCTGTTATTCCTCAGTCCATAGGTGAGGTGGGGCGACTTTGGCCACAGGGGTCAGTGCCCTCAGTTAGCTGCTGTGGCTGGGCTACCGATCTTCGTACATGGCAGGTCCAGCGGTATACATTGGTGAAGGCTGGTGTCAATCTTTGGCAACCAATCTGGACTCAGACTACACTCTCGGATCCAGCAGATTAGGCTGCAGTATCTGGCCATTGAGGATGTCTCTTGGGTTGCCCAGTGGCAGTCAGTGGTAAGTTAAAGAATGTGGCTACTGCCTTGCCGGAATGAGCTACTTCAGCTTTGATGGCCCTAGTGCTGGTTCCAGGGGGTCATTTGCATGACCCTTGGAGTCACTTCTTTGGTCTGGGGCTTGGGAGTGACCTTTCCATGAACCAGGACCCACAGGCACAGCCTTCTCTGTGCTTGCCCAAGGTACGGCAGGTGCAGTTCAGCAGTCTGTGCAGCCTCTCTTGCCAGGTCCAGTGGTCAAGCAGGGCAGTCCTTCTTCGGTTCTTTCTGCAATTCCTTATTGGGCCTAGGTTCAAGGTGCCTGGGGAGTCATATTTATGCCCAGAAAATGCACAAGAGGGGATGATGCAGTCACTAGCCAATGGTCTACCAGGTTTCCTCCCACCCTGTGACGTCTTCCGGGTATGTGTGCCATCTAGAAACCCCAGAGTGAACCTTCTGCCCACTCTCAAGATGGTTGAACCCATCCATGGATGTTAGGAGCTTCGTAGCCCACGCTAGAGGTGTGTCTACTTGTAGGCTACATACCCATGGGAAAACTGGTTTGGGCATTGGACTCCCCTTTCTGTTTCCAAAACCGGCCTCTCTACCAAAACTAAAGAGACAGCCCCTCAGGAGTGTTTATCACAATTTGCCCACTAAAAATGGCTTCACCTTTGAAGCTTGCCTTTTGAGCCAACACTCAGAGGGGCTTCCTACAAGGGGTAACACCTCCATCTCAAGCAGGCTACTATTGTTCCTGAGCCTGGGCGTCAGTCACACAACTCCCTAGAGGGGCAGGAGGCTGTCTTGTGGCCAGCAACCGTACGAACCCACTGGAAAAACTAGGCAACATTGGGGCAACTTTATAAATGCTGCCTTTCTTTAAAAGTGACATTAAATTTTACTTGGGCATTATGTCAGGTTTATTTTCATGATTCATTTGATAACTTGAATTTCCAATTTTAGAAGTCCCATTCAGAAGTTAGCCAGAATGAGAAGTCAGCCGCTAACTGTGTTAGCCAATGTGCCTACTAGCGTTTCCATAGTAAAAACTGCAATTTGGATGTTTTGCTGTTAGGACGTTGTATTAAAAGTATATACCATATGCATTAATGTACAGCTTCTTGCCTCAGGGCTCCATAGGCCTTGATTAAGGGAGATTTAAATGGAAAATTCAAACTAACTAGCAGTTTTACAACTGCTCTCCCAGGCTGCAGTAGTAGTCTGGGAGTAATTTTGTACTTTGTCACACATATGGTGGCACAATCAGTGCTGCAGCCCAGGGGAGGGGGGGCACTCTGTCATACATGCCCTGGTTCCTCTTGGTACCATATACTGGTGACTTATAGGTAAGTCAGCTTATGCCAATTGGGAATAGCCAATTCACCATACATTTTGAAATCAGTTAGAACACTGCCACGGAGATCTGGTTATATGGACTCAGTGCACTCTCAGTGTTGAAGAACCAGAAGCATCACTCCAAAAATTTGGGGGTGATCATGCAAAAAGAGGCTTTTCCTTACATCCAAGCTTGGATCTCTTCTATGAAGCTGCTCTCATGCAGGTCCTAAATGTTGGTACTTCAGGAACAATAGCATATAACTCTGGATCTTGAGACAATGCCATGCTTGTATAATTGTCCTTCCTCAAGAGTGGAAGTATGGCCTATGGCCTGTGACAAGATGAAATATGAGTATTATTAGCTGTAGTCCCACAGGACAGGCTTCAACGTCAAAATAAACAAATGCAGTTCTATACAGAAGTTTTCTATGTCATTGCAATTAGTCTAGGACACATTCTGTGGAACATGCAATAGAAACAAATCACTAGCATGGATTATTAGCTAATCTCATTTTGATTTAATTTTCTTTATTGATTTTATCAAAGATGTCATGCCACTTAGAGGCATAAAATGATCGAGACTCAGTATTAGAGATTATTTTTAGAGAAGGCAGGGCAAATGCAAATGCCCTGTACCAGGACGATAACTTGGTTTATACCATCTCACCACTGCTGGTAAGTGATGAACTTGTTTAATGTTTGTTTGTTTAATAAACTTTATTTGGTTTAAAACGTGCACAGAAGTCTGTATTTTGTCAGTGGATGCAAAACACATCTCAGCATTATAATATAAATGTGCTTTATATGCAATCAGCACTATTTCACCCTCATTCAAAGTGACATATGTAAAGCTAATAGCACCCGCGATTATACGGATGATCAGGTTTGTGGTATTTGAACGTGTTTGTAAGTGATGTGTTGCAAGCAAGTCCTACTATAGTGATCTGAGTATGTGTGTATGTTCTGATGTTTAATGTGTACAGGAAAAATCAGGGTGAATTAAATCATAATGATTTAATGTGTTGTGCATAATCAGGTATGTAAGTTCTGCCAAAGTTGAAGAATCCTAACAAGGCGGAGAGTCGTTTCCTAAAAGTGTTTGGTGATTGCAGTAGAACACACATCTCTAGAAAGTGTTGTGAAAGGCCTTTTCCCTCATGGGTAAGTTCGTATTCCAGAAATAGGACACTTAGAAAAGCTCTCTTAGATTTCTTAAAGTTGAACTTCTAGCCACATTTAGTAAATTCCAATGTAATGAGATCTACCCTAGGTAAGTGTGTGTTTCATACATCATCCTTCAGGTGGATATCATTTACATGGGTTAATATCATGTAGAATAACACAATGCAGGCAGCAAATAGTCCTGGACTGTTCTTATACCTCATGGGGAGTCAAGAAAAGCGGCATTGAAAGCCTAGCGCCATGAAGACAGCCCAATCTCTGCTTTTAAATTCTATATTTTAGCAGAATAAAACCAAGGAAATAGCCATGGTTGTTTTGTATTTTTTTACAGACTATAATATTTATAAGTGCTGTACTGTGAGCATTCTGTATTGCAAATGTGTGTGTATAACTAGTCAAATGTCTATAGTCTAAGACAATGCAATATGAATGATCTGGTTTTAACACAGGAAAAAGGGGATTATTCATTAGAGCGACACAGGGTTCAATTGAGAGAATATCTCTAACAGGTGCTTTAGCATCCCGTTTTATTGCGTATTGTGGTTTAACTTTTGAGCTGGACCTTATGGATATTACATTGAGTCCTTATCCCAGCCGACATGATTGCAATATAAACCTGGGGCTAGTGAAACAGCCCATTCTGCGGCATAGGCTTGTTTGTACTCATCAGGGACAAGCACAGAAAGTAATGGCAGTATTACATTTTCACCTTGTAGTGATGTTCGCACAAACCCCGGTGGTCCATCGACCTCCGCTGAGAGAATGTTGTATGATAATGTTAAATTTCCCCAGAATTTTACCCGAATGGTGCACTGTATGTCAACCTCGATTTGTATATCCAAATCATATATTCTGTCCGGAGGGGCTACACGCTGGTCTGGGGTTTCAAATGTAACGTACTGATCAGTTGTTTTTGATGCCAGAAACTCCTGGAGATCGTAGCGCACTATAGTGACCTCTGCCGTGCTGTCGAGGAGAGTCACTGCCCACCTCAAGCCTGTGCTCAATCCCTGGTAGCTTGGTACAAAAACATTCAGGCTTAACTTAGAGGGATTGTGTAAAGTATGTATGCAGTATTCCAAACAGTAATAAAGTGAAAACACAAGAAAACTCTCCAACCAGAAAAATAGAATAACTGTTTGGAAATTATTTGAGACCAAAGCAACAAAAATCCAAACAGTAGACGCAGAGGTATGGAATTTTACAGATTTTTGTGAAAACAATGCCTAGTAGCACACAATGCTAACTGTTGTTATCTGTTCTCATTGGATCAGGACAAACACACAGGTTCAGGCTTACCACAATAGAGCATCCTTCTCACTCCAAATAACTGACTAATATCTATCAATGAAATTACTTTCATATGTCACCATACTAATTCACCACTAATCCTTTATGGGCTTCCGGAGTAGCGTGCTTCAACACCCCATCAGGGGTAACAAGCGCTATATAAATACAAACCTTTTTTCCTCCTCTATCCTTCTGCTATCATTCCGAATCCAAATAACTGACTAATCTATCCACCGCTTAAAATGTAATTGCATGTTTCACTATACTAATTCAACACTAATCATCTATGGGTCCCGGAGCAGCTACTACTCAAGGAAAAAGCACTTCGACTCCTCATCAGGGGTAGTAAGCGCAATATAAATGCTATTACAATACAATACCTTAAATCCTGGCTGCATATTGTTGTGAGATCCAGAGTCAAGCATGTGTCATGCAGCAGTGGTTCAGAGGGAGCTGCAGGAAAGCGGTGCAAAGTCCTTTGTTGTCATTGATGCTGTCGAGAAGGGGCTTGTGATGTGAAGGCCTGTGTCAAGGATGCATTGCAAGGGGAGTTCGAGGAAGCTGCACTGTGAGGTCCTGCATTAGGAATGAGTGGCAGAGCAGCAGTTCTGGTGCAGCTGCGAGGAGATGTGGCAAGCTGCGCCAGTTTCACTCACAGGACCACTGCTGGGATGGCAGAGCACCTTCATTGCTACTTGCAAAAGATTCAGGATTGGTTTGGCACTATTTGGGGAGCAAGCAGAGTCCTGGTGCTGGGTTCATGGGGGTTGGAGCCTATTTTCGTCTTAGAGGTTCTGATCAGGAGGCCAGCTTACTAGCCCTTGGAGTCACTCTGGTGGTCCTGGCTTCAAGATGCAGGCCCAGTCCTTCTCCCTCACGCAGCAGATTAGCAGTCCTTAAAGCAGAACATCACAGCAGTCCTTCTGAATCTTCCACAGGTCCAAGTAATCTGCTTATAGGAGAACTATTCATAGAGAACAAGTATTCTTCGAAAACTTCCAGGGACAATATATGACTTGTCCACATACAAACAGTTTTATGTAATCTGACATGAAATGGTTTCGGCCTTTTTTCTTCTGTATTTACGAGCCATTTCATAAATGTATATTTTCATGATTCATTCATTTAGCATTTCAAAATGTCAATATATGCTTAGAACGAAACATTGCTTTAATGTGTACAGCACCAAAGCAATAGTTTGAATACATTATTTACAATGTAGTTTGAAACATGCTTTTAGCACTTCATGTGTAGCTATGAATTAGATATGTTTAACAGGTTTAGAACTTAGTAACGTCAAACATAAAAAAGTGGAGTGGGTGTTGTGTATCGATTTAGATTCCGTATGCATTTCCCGATTCATGCCCTTATATAGGTACATTTCACATTGCCCTTATATAGTCATAGATATCCAGTCCTTATTTAGGCATAGCCTATGCTACCCAAATACAGGCACGGCTACTTCCATCCCTTCATCTAAGAGTTCTTGGCAAACCAGACTCTTAAGCCGTTAGGGACTTCCCCCTGCTTGGATATTGATTTCTCCAGCAACTCATTTATTATGCATGAACATCTATTCCTTAGGGGTTCATTCATGACGTTCATATGCCCAACTTTACGTTAATACTGGCATTCCTAAACACCTTCAAGGTACAAATATACCTTCACTTGCTATGGCAAAGCACGGTGTGGATTGCTGCAGTTCGACTACCTACTTGCACGACGCAGCTCACCACAGCAAGCCCCGAAGGAAGACAGCTGACGCACTGACTAGACGCTGTCATCCTCCTGCCGAGAATCCAGCTCCAGTGTTTCCGACTCCCCTTTCGGGGTGTTGAGAAATCGAGTCCCGGGAAAGAGATACCAACCTCTCTCATTCTAAGGCAGAGGTCTTCAAACTTTAGTCGGCCGAGCCCCCCCCATCTAAACCTTTTTACACGTCGAGCCCCCCCACCACCACTACCACCTGACAAAAAAGTTCTGGAAGCTGGTACTCTGCATCATTGATGGCCATTCCCTTCTGCAGAGCCCAGGTTGTATAGGGCAAATAATATTAAATAAGAGTGTTTAGTAAACTGAAGTTTTTGTAGTGCATGTACTTATTCTAAAGTTAAAATTAAAAGTCTCCAAGAAAAACATTTGCACAAAAAAATACATTGGTTCCTTATTTTTCACATAAAACACAACATTTAGGATAGATTAGCAAAAACAATCCCAAAACACAGGTGTGGTAGTGCTTGTTTTTCTCCACAGAGACAATGTATGGATGGATTCTTGCTTCTGCCATCCTTAGGTTGAGCTCCACTTCCAGACTTGAGCAGTGCCAGGAAACGGAACTTTGGACCAAATTCAGTCCCACTGTGCACTATTTCAAAAAGGAGGTAGATTTTTACCTACATCTTACCCAGGGCGCCATGTATACAAATATGGTATTAAAATTAATGCAATACCCCTCATTAAAACGAACCTCCCTCCATAGTAGGACGATGGATTTAAATATTCAGACTATAGGAAGCTTCATGATGTAATATACAATGTCATAGGATTGCCGAACACTTACAACACACGCAGATCAGGTGTGCCGCATGGACTAGCAGCAGGGCGCCATCTTCACATCGCGCATTATCTGTAATTTTGAACAGAAAACCGGCATGGATAATAGAGCCATTACAAGCCCCGGCATCCAGAATCAAGCGAGGGGCAGAAATCAAACGTTAGTGGACTTACTTCATGCACACTGACTTGCCGCCGTGAACCTATTCCGTTCTTCGCTGCAGCCTGGAGATGGTCTACCATGGGAATACCACTGGGTTAAGAAGAGCACAAACACTCAATCACGTGACTGCCGTACTACGTCCGCGTCAGAGGACTGACGTAACGTGCTCCGCGTTCCCGTTCACAAGCAAACACTGGAGCACTGACCCTCTAAGTGATGCCTGGTGATTCTCCTCGGCACATTCCTGATATCAAAATAACTTTATTGTTCACCAGACCTTAGACAAAGTCACAAGCCCGCTATATTAGGCAAATGAAATTAAAATGTCGCTGCTCATTTGAGCAAATGAATTTACAATGTCAATACTCATTGCGATTCATTTTTAAAAAAATGACAAATTGCTAATTACAAATTCCAAACTATTTCCATTTAGTTCACTCATGTTGCTGGACTCAACAGGAGCGCTTATAGAGTAAGCAGAGTTAGCATGTGTCATTTATTTTGCCATACATCGAACACAGGTGCAAATGCTCCCACATCCCACCCAAGTGCCGAACGGCACAAAGGCGCGTAGATACGTACGTTCTGTCATCAAAAATATTGGAGCTGCTGGAATAGCAAAGGGCAGATCATCGTCTGAGAGGACGCGCCTTAGCATGCTTGGACCCCCCGGGGGATTTCACCTTATGGTCCTGTTGAAAGCTGAACCAAATATGGCACGCTACAGCAGAAACATGTCGACCTCTTGTTATTAGGACATAGTGATTTCCAACAAAATCACCACATAGTACACACTTTTTTTAATGTGACCAGCTAGCCCATTAATAAAGTTTTTTTAGGTACAACTGGGATCTTTTAGACTTTGCACCCACACCACTTGAGCACACACAACCTGATCACTAAAAACCAGCTCCGCTGCAACTGCAGGCGTCGTAGCACACGGAGGGGACACTCGGTCTCCCCTGTGGGAACCCCATGATGAAGCATGTCATCACTAGGGTGAGAGAGGGTTCTTTTAATCAATAGTTGTTCCTTCTCGTTCTCCTTGCTTTTTTCTCACTGTGTATATCACATATGAGTGCTAGTTACTCTTTAGTTGTACTAGAACCCTACTTTATATTCCTTTTCATGAAATTCATTTTCACATTAAGGCAGTAAAAATAAAATGTAAGGAATAGGGGGGGGCACAGGGGAACTGGAACCAGAAAACAAACAGCCTCTTTAATCAGTTTACAAAGGTATGTAAATATGCACATGGGGGCAGATTTACAAGCCCCTTGCGCCACTTTTGCATCACTTTTTCCATGTTAAAAGTGACGCTAAAGTGGCGCAAGGGGCTTGTAAATAAGCCCCATGGTTTTTAACAGGCCTGCCTCCCCCTCCCCCTCCCCCAACTGTCATGTGTGTCAGCCCGGGCTGAGACAGCTTTCCAGGGACACACACAGACAGTTTTGGAGCTGCCAGCCGCACCCGAGTACTTCACAGGTCTTTAAAAGACCATTTGCACGTTAATGAGGCGTTGTTGTTTTCCACACTTTCTTAGAGCCCCTGAATCTCCATGACCATGAGAATTAGCCCCCCTCCTTGCCCTCCCCCCTCCGAAATCGTCGTGTCTCTGGCCTTTAAAGACCTGTGACTCTTGACACACTCAGCCGAGCCCCCAGCAGCTGGAGCTACAGCAGCCCGGGCTGAGAGGCCGACTGGAAGCAACAGTGGGGGCTGAAGTGCGAGATGCATATAGGCACCATTCCTTCTCATTGACATCGATTTCTTGGCTCTGTCCACAACCTTGAATGTGGAGCACAATACCAATCAGAGATCCCAGTGTGCATATCTCCAAGTTAGGACCTTTTTAGAAGGAAAGAGCAGGGAGGGCAGTGAGTAATCTGTGGTTAGATCTACCAGGATTAGTGGAACCAAAGGTAATTAACGTACGAGTTATTTACCTTCTGTAACGATGTATCTGGTAGAGACAATTCTAGCCGCAGATTCCTTAACATAGAATTATCTCCAGGCGTGAGACTGGATCCGGAAAACTTTTTGTCACAGCGTTCCTGCGCGCCGGTATCACGCGACTCCACACAGGCGTTGTCTTCGTACATGACATCAGCGAGGTCACATAAGTCCCACCCTGGTGCGCCTACGTCAGTTTTTTTAGTATAGGAACAGTGTACGAAAGAGTAGAAAGATTGGAAAAAGGAATGGTGAGGAACAACACCATGAGCAGTGCCAGGCACTGCAATACACAAAGGCATGGAAAAAAATAAAGAACAGAGCCCAGCCCTTAGCAGCAACCCTGCCAGTATGGAGATAGCGCGCTCCCCCAGAGGCAAATAATATACATAAAAATTTCATGGTAAAATATAGTAGGACTAAAACCCCAACAAAAAACAATGAAAGGGAACCAGTCCGGGACAAACAAGGAATGACAAAACTCCAAGACAGCACCATCACAAGCTGTGACAACCCCCATAAAGAACAAAAGGAAGCGGCACAGCCAAAAGACCCCAACCTACAGGATAGCAGAGGGTCCAGAACCCTAGTTATAAATGGGAGGGTCGGAAGTGGAGGGGTGGGGGTTGGGGCAGGGTAGGAAGTAGGCCCCAACCTGGAGCAACCAGAGCATAAGGGCACAGAAACACCTATAAACCTATCCTCCAATCTGCCAAAAGGGGAGGAGAAGGAACACATAAACAGGACGAACAACCTGTCAGAAAGAGGAAAAGAATGTAATCATAGAAGACACAGCCACCCACAGGGAGGCGAGCGCAACAGACCAAGCCAAAGGTCCTCGCAGAATGGGGAGGAAGGGCGGGACATGAAGAAATGTGCGGCTAGAATCGTCTCTACCAGATACATCGTTACCGAAGGTAAGTAACTCATACATCTGATCGAGAGCACTAGCCGCAGGTATTTTAATGTAGAATAGATACCCTTGCCATACCCAGAGGGGAGGAGGGTCTGCAAGAGGACCCCACCCGCCTGGATATAACAGAGATTCCCACAGGGCAAGGTTCAAACGGACAGGGTGAAGAGCCCTGTCTCCCCAGTCAAGGGGAACCCCTACACTTAGAAGACCACCGACCCCAGAGGGGGTGCGGGAAGACAAGAAAAGAGGTAGCCCGTCCTCACTCAGCAGGGGAAACAAGGGCAAGGCGAAAGGAGGCCAAAGCACCCCACGCCCATACAAGGCAACAGAACCTCCACCCAAGGCCAGGACAATAAAAGTGAGCACCGAGGGAGAAGAGCAACCTAGAGACTCCAAGGAGAAGGAGAAGAGCAAAGGCAAGCCCCATACCAGGAACACACTCAGTGAAGTGGGCAGCAGAGCCTATCACAGCCAGAAGGCAATAGACCAGAAAGAACGGTGCCACCAGCAATAAGCAGACGGAAGCAGACAGGGGAGTCCGAGGCCACCCAGGAAGAACCATCCACCGCTCCGCAGGGACAGACTGCGCCTGAAAGAGGGACAAAGAACACAATAATCATCTCATCCCCCAGGGAGGATAGGCAGAACTGAATGCAGGGCCCACTGGAAGAAGCGGCCAAGGCAAGGATGACTGTTCCATCAAAGCGCCGAGTTGGCACAAGGGTGCAGAAATACAGGTCGGCACCCGCAAGCACTGCCAGACACGGAAAACACCACAGAACGATGCACTCAGGCCTAGCCAGACACCAGCCGAAGACAGAGAGCAGGAAGGCGAAGAAGGGTCTGGACACGCTCCAGGGAGGAGTCTGCACACACGGCCCAAAAGGAAGCAGAACCAGACAAAGCCATGACGCCAGGTCGCAGACAGCAGGCCAGACCAGGCGAACAGCGCAGCGACCCCAGTAAAAGATACCCCGGGGCGCAACTCAAGTCATCAGCAAGAGGATTGCATCTGCAACATACCGTAACACCACGGAGAGCAGAGGCCCGAAGGCTACCACAGCTCCCCAGCGCATGACAGAGCTATATAACAGCTACCACTACCCCACATAGGGCATATTACGTCCCAAGACATGGAGACCTCTTAGGAAAACACTTCCGCAGCAGAGGACAACAGTAAAGACCTGTGGAAAAACCCGCAGAAGGCTTGTCAAGCAGCCAAAGGGAAAAAACAGAAGGTCTACTCTCAGGGCCAGCATGGCGTAGAAACCCAAAGCAAAAACACTCAGTCAAGAAGGGCCAGCCAGCAGCCAACAGAACCACAGTCCAAACAAGGACGACTCGAATGCACACAGATCACATAACTGGGGCGATCCGCCCCAACGGAACACCTCCAAAAAACCAGATCAACTCACAGGAGCAGGAGCAGGAGGAGCAGGAGGAGGAGCAGGAGGAGGAGCAGGAGGAGGAGGAGGAGGAAGCTCTGCCAAAAACTTCTGAAAGGCCTAGTCCACAGGGGCGTGGAACAAAAGAGCGCCATCGAAAGGAAGGTACACCAGCCGTTCCCGAACGCTCTCCGGGAATAGACTGTCCTGAAGCCAGGATTGGAGACGAAGTGCCACCGAAGAAGCCATGGCACGACCAAACACCTCCAAGATGCCCAGAGCGGAGCAAAGAATAAACACCGCCAGCTCCCGGCCATCCAACACATGGTGCCTCAAATCAACACAGGCACCCTCCTGAGAAGCGACAGACATTAGGGACTCCGCCGAGTCCCACAAGCAAGAAGTGGCCCTAGCAAAAACACAGCGTGTTTAGCGCCCGCAGAGCCACACCGGTTGAGGCGAAAATATTGCGCCCCCTGGAGTCCAACCAGCGGATTTCCCGCGGCGGAGGAGACAGCGGCGACAGCAGAGAGGGAAAGGCATTCTGCAAAAGAGGGCCTCTGGTGGAGGGAAAGGCACACCAGATCACACGGCGCCGATGGTGTTGGGGCACTGGATCCCCCATGGTGGGACTGCCCCAAGTCCCCATAAGAGAAGCATAGAGCGAACACTCAAAAAGAAGCAGCAGCTCCCTACCGCCAGAGCCCTGATTGAGAACCTCCAGAAGATGATCCGAGAGTAAATGGGCAGCTGATCATCCATGTGCAAAATTCCCACGACCGTGGAAACAGCGCACACAAAGGCCGCATCTGCCTTCCTAGGTCCCCGCGGTGGCAAAAGCAGCTCCTCAGTAGGCGACGGCTGCAAGCTAAGGCGGCCGTCCCCAAAGCCAACCGGAGGAAGGAAGGGCAAGGTCTTGAAAGGAGGAAGAGGGACCGAGGTGCCGGCAGAGACCGCGGCCGCGGTGACAGCGAGGAGCCGTCATTAGAAGACGTCGTGGAAAAAGCCAAGACGCGTCGGCCCGTCTCCGGTGAGGATGACACCAGCAAGCGTCGAACCTCTGGAGAAGAGGCGTCCAAGGACTAGTCAACGACCAGACGTTGGCCTGGTGCTGTAGAGTCCGCAATCTGAGGCAGGACATCGTCGTCCGACGCCAGGGGAGACACTGGAACGACCTCCGCCACAGCGCTTGGCGCAGGAGACCGGGGCTGGGTCGGAGCGGGGCAGCAAGGGAACGGCACCCAAAAGACATCGACCCAACCTCCGACGAGGCAGCCGTCTGCGTGGAGGGGCGAGAGGGGCCCGGGGTGGGATGCGGGATCTCCCCCAACTTCGGCCCGTGACTGGACGTAAAGGGCCCTCCGCCAGCCCATGTGGTGCCGCCAGGGCCAGCAGCTGCTGGCGCCTAAGCGTCGTCACCTCGGACGAAGCCGCCTGTCCCGAGGACAGAGTGGGACTCGGGGGTGCAACCCAAGTCCCGGCGACCTCCAGGTACCCTGCGGGAGTTTGCGGCAAAGCAGAGGCGCTGTGGTCCGAAAGAAGGACGCCCGAAGGGCCGCACCCCAGCGGCACCATATCCTCTGAACCTGGATCGGAGCCACCGGCAACGCCGCAGAGGGGCCCGCACACTGCAAGGGATCCGCTGACATCCCAGGAGGTGAAGGAGAAGTCAGCGAGGCCTGCAAAGCCGCCGCATATGTCTCCATCTGGGCTCTAATCGCCCCCACACCGGGAAACGGCAGATAGCGGGACCACCCGCTGGGCTGCACCACCCGCGGAGAGCCCCCGTCCTCAACAGGCCAGGAACCAGCCCTCGTAGACAAACTGCAACACTTACCGACAGGCGAGCGACGCTCATGCGGCCTGGGAAAAGGACGATGTTGAAGACGACGGTTCCGAAAACCTTGTGCAGGTGCCGGGTGTGGTGACGCCACCGACCTGGACATGCGAGTTGAGAGAAGTTTCATCCGTCGCTCCCGCCGGGACTTCGGTTTCATCTGCTGGCACGCCTCACAATCTGTGGAGTCGTGGTGTTCCCCCAAACACCACATGCAGATGGGGTGAGGATCGGTCGTCGACATCTGGCGCGCACAAAACGAGCACGTCTTAAAGCCCGAAGGCATTCCCACACTGTTCCCACACACAAGCAATAAGTGAAAGGGAAAGGCCTAAACAGGCCTGGAGCACGATCCGGATCAGCATTGCACGCAGAAAAGGAAAAAAGTGATGTAGGTGCGCCAGGGTGGGACTTATGTGACCTCACTGCTGTCACGTACACGGACAACGCCTGGGCGAAGTAGCATGATGCTGACCCCCCCGGTGGGCAGGGAAGCTGTGGCAAAAAGTTTTCCGGATCCAGTCTCACGCCTGGGGATAATTCCACGTTAAGGAATCTGCGACTAGTGGTCTCTATCAGATTTCTTTTTCTGATGGATACTTCTAGCCGCAGATCACTCACCTTTAGAATAGCTACTAAAGTAGTACTGTCAAGGTGGCGGGTCTGTGGACCTGGCTGTCAAGACAGTAGTGCTTTATGAACATGTGCAGTAATGCACAAATCGCAGCCTGACTGATATCAATGAGAGGCACCCTGTATGCCAATGCAGTGATAGTAGCTTCGGCCCTGGAGAAATAAGCCCTCAGACCTTCTGGAAATTGCTTCTTTGCCAATGCGTAGCACGTCTTAATACAGAATACTATTTAGCTTGACAAAGTACTTTTCTGTGACACCTTACCTTATTTTGCCCCAAAGAACCCCACAAAAAGCAGGTTGTCCACCCAATGGTCATTTGTGACAGATGTAAAAACTCAAGGCTTGCGTGAGGTCCAGCATAGGGAGTCTTTCTTTCTCTTTCGACTGATGAAGGCGAGCAAAAAATGTGGATTGCTCCACCCTGGTCCTCATTATCTGGGTAAAAAGTGGTGTAAACCCGGGGATCTTGAAGCCCACTCGCATGACGAACTGAAGTGATTGCGATGAGGAAGAACGCCTTGAGAGTCATAAGACTTAGTGAGCAGATGTACATCGACTCAAAGGGAGTACACACGTGGAACCTACAAACTGAGATCCCACTGTACTATCAAAAACTCTTTTGGCGGAAACATGGGCTAAACCTTTTATAAACCAGATTGCAACAGGGAATTAAACAAAGATGGTTGGTCTGGCAAATGCCTTGCTGGGCAAAAGACCAAATAAACAATAAAACATCTGACAATTTGACCTGCAATGGGTCTATGTTGCGGGCTCCACACCTGGCCACAAATGTGACCCTCTGGGCAAATTTAAATGAACTTTGTGGAAGGATGCAGCGCAGCAAGTCTAACATCCATAAACTCTAGGGGATAGATCAAACATAGTTAACTGCCTGAAATCAATCTCCCTTAATGGAGTTGTAGACTGCGGGTGCACAAGGATCCCATTGATGGACAGAAGGCAGGCCTTCTACACCAGGCAAACTGCCAAAACGCCAACATATTGATGTGGAGTCAGGCTTCCATTGGCGACCAGAAACCTCTGATCTCTCCCAGATTACCCCATCAACCCTGCGACGATGCATCCATTACCTCTGTGTGGGCTAGGGAGAGGGGTCTTCCCTTAGTCCAAATGCATTTGAGTAGCCACCAATGCAGATCTGTTCCATTCTCCTTCGATACCTGGATGGAGTCCAGCAGGTTTCCTTGATGCTGGACCCACAGAGACTTCAGATTACACTGCAGAGCCTACATTAACCATCTGGCAGATCCACCAGCAGGATGCAGGAGGCAAAGAAGTCTCAGAGCCACTCTTTACTTTGTCATGGGCTATTCCTGCATTAGAGACTCTGTGATTTGCAATGTCAGTAGGTGGAGTGGCGTTGTATGTATGTTCAATGTGTGCTCTCCAGGCATCCTCCGTTATTTCTGAGTTAATATGGCGGTTCTTGCCATTTGATATCTAGTTAATGACGTCCCAGAAACGCTTAGAGTCTTTGTTTGCTGGCATGATGGAGTTTTGCCCAGAGAAGTTCACTGTAGTTTTTCTTAGCCACGTTGATGTCCCTTTTTAGATTTTTCCTTAATTTTGATATTAGGTAAAGAATGTCCTGTGATGGTTCTGAACCTCGGGTTCGTAGCGTCTTAAATGTTTATTCAGTTGTTTTACTGGTTTCCTTAAGTTATTATTAAACCACGCTGCCCCCACGGACCTTCCTACTTTGCGGCCTTTGCCTTTTCTTGTGAATTCCTCATTTAGATCATGAGTGAAGGATACCCAGGCCTTTATACGTGATGGCTCGACTGTAAAGCTTTCCAGACGAGCAGTGCATGTGGCCATGTTTTCACCTGTATTTTCCCTTTTCCAAGTACGTTGTTTCAGATTGTAACATTGTGTTTGTTGGGACATTGCTTTATCTGGTATTAAATTTGCCATGCTTATGTGCAAGAAGGTTTGAGGATGGTGCTCGCTTTCTGTCCTTTCTTTAATTTGAAAATTTGAGATGTGTGGGAGAATGTCATGATCTGTTAGTGTGTAATCAATGGTAGATCCTGTTTTTTGCGTGACACTGGTGTATGCTGGGAGACACCCCGGTGAGACTGGTCCATTTAATACGCACATGGACTGTTCCTCCAGCAGAGATGCGCATCTGTTACCGTGTGTATCACCTGGTTTGCTAGGTCGAGTATGGCCTATTGATCCTTCTTTGCGGCCTTGTAATAGATTCATATTGAAATCTCCTGACAGTATGATGTTGGCATGAGGGTGAGCGAGTTTGAGGGTAGCCAGTGTTGCTGTTCAGGTCTCGATACATGATCTACTTTGTTTCGGTGATGGGTGAATGTAGACAATCAGTATTAGCAGGCTAAAAAAGGGTGCGGTCTCTAGATTAATACATAACATCCAAGCTGATTCTAGGTCTACTTCTGAAACTTGCCATCAGATGTATGTCGAGACAAAGATGGAAAAGCCCCCTTTTGCAATTCCGTGTTTTGATTCTCTTTTTGCCGGAATTACATATTCTTTATATCCCACCATTGGTGAAGGGTTTGTCTGCCACGTCTCTTGAAAAAGAAGGTCATACTGTTCAATGAATTCCATGAAGTCAGGATCTTCTAGTTTTGTGCTTAGGCCATTGACTTTCCAGGAGCAGATGTTCCAGCCGTTGTCTGGTTTTGTTGTTCTGGTTGAATTTAATCATGCCATTTCGTCAATGGTTTCGGTTATGTTTGTCTGCCTATGACCTGTATGCTTAATTGCTTCAGGGTGACCAAACGTGATAGTGATTTTCCTTCCAGTTTGACTGTGGTCTTTGTTGTGCGGTGTTCATCCGGGCCTTTCACGACTCTAAGCATACTTTCTGGCGGGTTTGATTGTTGTAGCGGACTTGGGTAACGGGGGGAGACTGCTTTTTTATTTCTATGCCCTATTTTTCAAAAGACTCCTGCTGCCGTTAGATCTGCTCGATGGTGGAATTATCAAAGAAAGTTGCTGTAGTAATTTAGTGACCGGTTGGGTCAGGATTAGCTTAAACTCTATACTTTCTAGGTTACTGGTGTTGATATGACTCAAGGAAGGGAATTCTTTAAATAGTTTTAATAATACGCTTACGTTGAGAATATCGTGGGTTCCCCTTGAGACCTAATGGGGGATAAGTCCAACTTTTTATAGTCAATGGTGAAGTCACGCGAAACCGGCCAGTTGGATTACCTCGCTCTTTCCGATTTGTTTCTCCCATGTGATTTGTCCCGGAATTATCGGGCCGTGATTATGAACATTTCAATCGTTAGATGTACTGTTTTGGTTGTATGTATCATTATACTTTACAGTCGTTGCTGCGCCACTTCCCCTGTGGTGAATGTTTGTTATTTTATGGTTAGTCCTGACCTCGTCGTCGCCCTCCTTATGAGGGATGGCATCCTTTGCGCTGGTTGTGGCGACTTCTGACGTGTTAAGACCAATTGTGGTGGTGGTTTTAGTGGTTTGTGTGGCCTGGGTTGATGGGTGCCGTTTCTTTTCTTCTTTAGTGGGCTTGAACATGCTGTATACGTTTGATGGCTGCGAGGTTCCTGTTATGGGTTGGATTTGACTTAATGAGGTGGAGATCTTGTTAGTGGATGGGGTAGTTTCAACCTCTGGGCTGACATCCTCAATGTTTGTGATTGTTATATCATCTCCACTTTGATTCGCGTCTTGCTCCTTCGTGGTGCTAATTACATTCAGTGCCTGTCTTTGTTTTTACCATTTCTAGCCTTTCTCAATCGTTTTCTTTCCTGCTTGGATAGTGGGGCTATTATTTTTGGTGACTTTATGCTATGATCAGTTGATGGAGTGGCCAGGGGGCCTGTGTTGCCTAAGAATTCTGTTGGTGGTGGTTTATTAGTATTTCCCGGTGTTTGGGCTAGGTTGGTCTCAAGAGTGCTTTTGCATTTTGCTGCTTGAGAGGGCTTGGACAAACCGGATCTTCTTCCCTCAGTGTTTCTTTCATTTTGTTGACTGGTGGGTTGGTCTTGAGTCAGGTGTCCCTGGTGACCCCCAATAATTCAGACATTAAACCTGGTACTACAGCTAATTGATCTATTATTTGAGTGCAGTGGCAATGACATACTTGGTAAGTTGTTACTCAATCTTGCTGCACCCTCGTGATCATGTCGCTAAAGTTTTACAACTTTTGTACAACTCCCTGTACGTGGATAGCTAAGATGTTTAAGAGATCCACTTGGGTGTCTAACTTGTCTGCGTGGTAAATCATAGCTTTACTGATGGTGTCCAGAGTGTTTAACAAGTGCGACCAGACTGTTGTCGGTGGTGATCTGGCTTTCTCCTGCTGTAGTATTTGGCGATCCAGAGACAGTAAATTCAGTGAATCCGGAATCTCTCTTGGTTTTTCCCTTTTTTGTGAATGCGGCACAGTGGGGGAATTTTCAACATTTTTAAATTTGAAGGGCATGTCATCATATTGGTTAGAAAACGAGAGATCCTGGCCACTTTGATACACTGATGCCAATAAGTGGTGTGGCGTAGTGTGTTGGTCTAGCTTCTTGTTGTTTATTTCGACAAGGTCCAAGTCGTCTACAGGCGTGTGTGTATGTTTGTTTCCGAATGGACTGAGGATGTTTAAACTCATCTCATGTGTTGGAACTGCCTCATTGCTGCAGTGATGGCTAAGTGCAGATTGTTTTTCCTGCTGCAAATGAGATTCTGGAATGGTTGGTTGGTAATGGTAGTGTATTAATACCTCTGTGGCTTTATTTTTGTGGCTTTGCCCCCTTTCTAGAAGATTTTTGGTTGTGTGGAATTGTGAGCCTTGGGCTTCACTGTTTGTCACATTTTGGTGGACTGGTCATGTTTCCCGAAATTCTTCTATTTCGTACTTTTGGCTCTTACTGCTGCTTCGCTCCCGGAGGGACTTTGTGGCGACTTCACTTTGAATGTCGTGTTATCTTTGCTGATTTTATAATATTCAGGGCGTTCGAGTTCATTCTGATCCGGTTTAGTCTTGATGGTTTTTGTCGCCACTTTTAAGAAATCGGTGATCGGCGCCCGTTTACTGCTATTTGGGCATGAATGATGTCCGGATGGTGCCAGTGGAGTACCTTTCTAGCCACCTTTAAGAGCGACATGTGGAGCCAACTTGATGAGTTTTTTACTGGCGATAGACTGGGTGCTTGTCTTTCAGGGGTCACCGCGGTGTTTGTTTATGAAACTCCAAACGTATACTGCTTGTCACAGTTTATTTGCCTTGGCTCTATTTGGATAGCTCCTCCCTGCGAGGAGCCAAGTGGGCTGCTGGTTTCCTCCATGGTCAATGCCGGGGGGCCTTCCTTTTCCGCTTATTTTTTGGAGTTAGCGAACAGATTTTTGTCTTTTTTTCTCCCCTCTTCTTGCCCTTCCAGACCTCATAGTGAGTTTGTTGCCCTTTCACCTAGTGAACCGGAATTGTGGGCTAGGTCAATGTCTCTTGGGGAAGAGTTTGCTTGAAAAGTTTTGGTGTTTGAGTTGTTTGTTAAATTAAGTAAGTCACCTTGAATCAGTTTGTGAAGTGGATGAATAAGATTTTAGTTTAGTCTGTCCGTACTATGAAGTCTAGGGGAGGCAGTTGGGATGCAGTTGATTTCCGAAGTAGGATCTCTCACTCCCGCCCCTAGCAGCAGCCGCACCGGCCGCTTCTCACAGCTTCTTAGTTAGTCGCGGCCTCTGCTACCGGTCGCCGTCAGCAGGCGTGTGGGCTGGCTGGCGTGCTTGCCGCTGCTTCTCTGTGGTGCGGGGGCTCGTGACTCCTTACTGGGCACCTTCTCCCAAACTCTCACTGCAGTTATTTGCGGCTCACTGCTCACAATATCCTGGCACCGCGCAACTCACTGGGGTTCACTGAGGCTCTCCCGAGTTCGCTGATGCTTCCTGGTTCTTTCCCGTTTTTTGTGGAGCGCGGTTTTTGGGCCCCGCAGCTCTGCTGCCACTCTGCTACCGCTGGTTCAGTTCCCACTCTCCCACTGTGGCACGCAGCTTGCCGGAACTTTCTGCAGCTTCCTGGGGCTCAAGTTCAAGTGACCGATTCCCAATTTGCAGGACCAATCCCCGATTCGCGGCTGATGGCGCGGCTCCGCTCCTACTCAGTTGTCGCTGCTGCCAGTTACTCCTGCTGCTCCCACAGCAGGCCTCTCGCGGGTCTCTCACAAAGCCAGGACTGGGGAGATTAAGTGTTTTGCCCCGAATCACAGGATGAATAAGCTGCCTTCTGCTACCAGAATCACTCTAAATCAGCGTTTCTTTCCTTCCCTCACCTAAACACATCCTTGCAGGAGCCTAGAAGCAATTAAGTTATGCACTGTATGTTACACAAATCAAACAAATAAATATAATTCCAGCCCCTTCCTCGGCCTAACCAGCAGTGAGTCCTGCAGAAAGGTCCACTCTCATTGAGACCCAGGGATAATGCTGAAACATCTGGAGCATAGCCAGAATGTCATGGACTCGTAGCTGAAGGTATGGAAGGCCCTCAACTGAACAGAACCAAAACACAGCTCCTATGAAATTAAACTTCTGCGAAGGAGCCTGGTGTAACTTTGTACCGTGGATTGTGAAGCACAGCACTGTCAGGAAGTTTGCAATCATCTGAAGGTGGTCTACAATTATTGTGAGCCCGCTTTCAACAGCTAGTCTGAGATAGAGGACAACTGGTATCCCCAACCTCCAAAAATCCATGCGGAACACTGCCATCACGTTCATGAACGTCCACGGGGCACTGGTAAGGTGAAGGGGAGCAGCACAAACTGAAAATGCTTCTAGCCTACCTTGAACCACAGCTAATGTCTGTGGAACTGCAGGGCGAATACATGAATGTACACGTCCTGCAGGTCCAAAGCTACCATCCAGATGCCCAATCCAAAGCAGAGTGAACCTGGGCCAATGTGAGAATTTTTAATTTGTTCTTCTGCAGGTGGGGGTTCAGAGGGTAAAGATCTAAAATAGGATGCAGGCTTCCATCCTTTCTCAGCATGAGAAAATAGAGGGAAAAACAACCAGTACTAATTTTCACATCTGGTACCCTCTCTTTGGCCTCTTTGGACAGGCCTGCACCTCTTATAACAAGATGGACAAGTGCTTCTCTGAAGGCCCCTGCGATGTTGGTGTAAGATGGAGTGGGTTGGAAAGGAATGGAAGGGCATAGTTCAGTTAACTAATCTGAAGAATCCATCTGTTGGATGTAAGAGCTTGCCACCATTGAAGGAAATGTCTGATCACGCCTCCCACACGGTGGTTGTGTGGTGCTAAGAGCAAACTAAAGCAGTTTGAAGCTGATAATGTAGGAGAGTGGGATTGGGAATCAGATTTTCTGTGGCTTTGGGACCTTCACATTGCCGGACTGATCCCAGATAGGACTGGTTCAGCTATTGCGGGCAGAGGACCTTGAGCTTTCAATACACAAAACATATTGAGTAGCCCTGAAAGGGTTAAAATTGTTGAGGAACAATTTTCTCAACAAGGCAGAAGTAGAAAGGCCCAGAGAATGCACAGTGGACTGGCTCTCCGTGCAGGATTCAAGGGCAGAATTAGACTTTTCACCAATGACACGAGATTAATCGAAAGGCGAATTCATTAAGGTTGCATGAAGATCTCTAGAGAAGCCCACAGACTTCATTCACGCTTGGCAAAGAGCACCGCACTAGTACTGAATGCTGGTCTCAATCGGTGATGTCAAGGCAAGCACAAATTACATATTTGGCCACATGCTGAATGGTTTGAGCCAGGGACACCGAAAACTTCTTAGGGACCACCGCCAAGATATGGCTGAGCATGTCCCAAAAGGCATGTGTTTAGCATCTTAGTAGGCACCTGGTACTGAGTGATCTTAAGGCTAGCCTGACCGAGGAGAATGCAAATGCTACTTACCAGTATGCATCTGTTCTTGGCATGTAGGGCTGCTGACATTCATATCTGTACATAGATCGCCGCCTAGTGTTGGGTCCGGATGATTGCACATTGTTGTCCTGGAAGAGTCTTCGAAGTATCACGAGATAGGTGGCTCCTCCCCTGGACTACAGTGCGCATGGGCATCGCCTCCATCCCCAGATTGTTTTTAGCCATTGGCCGAGATGGAGTGAGCTATGTGAGTGATGACCATGCTATGAGCATATATATATATATATATATATATATATATATATATATATATGAATACTGCAGCTGCTACAGGCGCCGGGGAGGAGGGCGGGCGATATGAATGTCAGCAGCCCTACATGCCAAGAACAGATGCATACTGGTAAGTAGCATTTGCAGTTCGAGGCATGTGGGCTGCTGAATTCATATCTGCGCATAGAATACATAGCAGTCCTCCTATTATTGGCGGCCGCCCGTGCCAGCTGCAGCAGTTTGAAAAAGTGTTTTGAGAACAGCCTGACCAACAGCTGCCTGCTGTTTAGAGTGCACGTCTACACAGTAATGTTTAGTAAAAGTATGTGTGGTAGACCATGTGGCTGCTCTACAAATATCCTCTAAGGGAATGTTCCCAAGGAAAGCCAGAGGCCCCCAACTTTCTGGTGGAGTGGGCTCTTGGTGGAATTGTGAGAGTGCGTTTAGCCTTAGCGTAACAGATCTGAATGCATTTCACGATCCACCTAGCGATACCAGCTTTGGAAATAGCGTTACCCTTGTGGTGTGAGGCAAATGCAACGAAAAGTTGCTTGGTCTTTCGAAAATCCTTTGTCCTGTCAATGTAGTACATTAAGGCTCTTTTAACGTCAAGGGTGTGGAGCATCCGCTCCTCCAGCGACTCAGGGTTTTGAAAAAACACTGGCAACTCAATTGTCTGGTTTATGTGGAATTGAGATAGAACCTTGGGCAGAAATTTAGGGTTAGTGCGGAGCACCACCCTGTTAGCATGCACTTGGAAAAAAGGTTCTTGGATGGTGAGTGCCTGTAACTCACTGACCCTTCGTAGCGATGTAATTGCTACTAAGAAAGCCACCTTCCAAGTCAGAAACTGAAGCTCACAAGAGTGCAGTGGCTCAAAGGGAGGACCCATCAGCCTTGTAAGAACCACATTGAGGTTCCATTCTGGAGCTGGTGGTGTCCGTGGTGGAATGACCCTTTTGAGTCCTTCCAGAAATGCCTTGATAGCAGGAACCTTGAAAAGTGATAGGTGTTGCCTATTCTGGAGGTATGCGGCCATCGCAGATAAGTGAATGCGGATGGAAGAATACGCCAAATTGCATTGGTACAGATGGAACAGGTAACAAATGATGTTCTGAATGGAAGCATCCAGCGGGTCAATGTCGTGGTTTACACAATAAATGACAAACCGCTTCCATTTAGCCGCATAACATGCTCTAGTAGTGGGCTTCCTTGCCTCCCGAATGATGTCCATGCAATCGGGGGGGAAGATTGAGGTAGCCAAACTCTAGGACTTCAGGAGCCAGATCGCCAGGTTGAGCTGTTGCGGATCTGGGTGCTGAATGTCGCCATGGCTCTGCGTCGGAAGGCTGGGTGTGAGATGAAGCCTTTGATGCGGTACCACGGAAAGTTCCAGAAACGTGGTGTACCATGGCTGGCGAGCCCACGTTGGAGCAACCAGGATGAGAGTCATAGAGTGCTGCCTGAGCTTGCGTGCCACCAGCGGTATCAGAGGTGCTGGGGGAAAAGCGTACGCAAATCTGCCTGACCAGTTCATCCACATCGCATTGCCCTGCGATTGCGGGTGTGGGAACCTGGCGGCGAAGCTTTTGCATTTTGCGTTCTCCCTTGTGGCAAACAGGTCTATCTCTGGATGACCCCACCTTTGGAAGTACGGTTGGAGTACTGATGGATGTATCTCCCACTCGTGCATTTGGTGGCTGTGCCTGCTGAGCAGGTCCGCCATCTGATTGTCCTTGCCTGGGAGATGCTCCGCCATGAGGAAGATGTTCCTCTGAATGGCCCACTTCCACATGCTCTGAGCCAGATGAGACAGCTGCGGAGAGTGTGTGCCTCCCTGCTTCTGAATGTAGTACATGGCCGTCATGTTGTCCGTCCGGATCAACACGACCTTGTTGCACAGATGTACTTTGAATGCCTTCAAGGCCATGAAGATCGCCATCAGTTCCAATACATTGATGTGCATCTTCCTTTGCTGTAGTGTCCATAGTCCCTGCACTGTGTAGTGGAGTACATGAGCTCCCCATCCTTGGAGAGAAGCGTCCGTTGTCAGGATAATCTGTGGCACTGGCTCCTGAAACGGTCGGCCCTTGCAAAGGTTTTGTGGATTCCACCAATGCAGAGTTGTACGCCCGACCGCTCACCAACACTAGGTCTGTTAGTTGCCCATGAGCCTGAGTCCACTGACGTGCTAGGCACTCCTGGAGCGGATGCATATGTAACTTCGCGTGCGGGACGATGGAGATGCAGGAGGCCATCATGCCTATCAACTGCATGAACACCTTCGCTGGAAGCGAGTGCTGAGGTCTGAATCGTTGGATCAGCGTCTGGATACTGGCGATTCTCACTGAATTTGGCTGCGCAGTGGCTGCCAGAGTGTCTATTGTCGCGCCCAGATACTGCCGTATATGGGTGGGTTGGAGATGGGATTTTGGGTAATTCAGTGAGAATCCCAGATCGTGCAGGAGATGAATGGTGCGGGACACGTGGTCGGCGCACTGCTGTTCTGACTTTGCCTGAATGAGCCAATCGTCCAGATAGGGATAGACGTGTATGTTCTGGCGTCTTAGATGCGCCGCCACAGTCGCCAGGCACTTTGTAAAAACTCTTGGCGCTGTGGTGACCCCGAAAGGCAGAACCCTGAACTGGTAGTGCTGGTCTTGAATTGTGAATCTGAGGTACTTCCTGTGTGAAGGATGCAGGGGAATGTGAAAGTATGCATCCTTGAGATCTAGCGTAGCCAGGAAGTCCCCCTGCCGAAGCAGAGGGAGAACCTGCTGCAACGTGAGCATATGGAAGTGTTCTGACAGAATGTACCAGTTGAGGGGCCTGAGGTCCAGGATGGGCCTGAGGGATCCGTCCTTTTTGGGGATTAGAAAGTACAGGGAGTAAACTCCTGTTCCCCTTTCTTGCAGTGGCACGAGCTCTATTGCCCCTTTTTGCAGCATGACCTTGACCTCCTGCTGCAACAAGTGCAAGTGCTCGCCGGACATAGGACGGTTTTTTGGAGGTATGTTTGGTGGAGTGGAAGTAAGTTCCAGACAGTAACCGTACTGGATAAGAGATTTGACCCACCTGTCCGTGGTGATGGATTTCCACGCGGGCAGGAACTGCTGGAGTCTCCCCCCGACTGGTGTGGTGTGGTCGGGGGGCAGTGACAAGGCATCACTGTTTGTTGGTGGTGGAAGACCTGGAGCTGTTGTTCCGACGTCCCCTGCCTTTGACGTTGTTGCCTCTGTAACCACCTCTACCCTTGTTGGTGTATGAGGTCTGGGTGTTGCTTTTATAGTACTGCGTGGATTGTGATGCCTGACCCCTTGAGGTGCCTCTGTTGTTGGAGCGGCGAAAGGAACCACCCCGAAACTGCTGGGACTGAAGGGCCCCCATAGACTTAGCAGTGTCCGTGCCTTTCTTCATTTTTTCAAGGGTTGCATCCACTTCAGGGCCAAACAGGTGGTCTGGAATAACTGTTTGATTTAAGATGGTTGTCTGTATGTCTGGTTTGAAGCCTGATATTCTAAGCCATGCATGTCTACGCAATAACACGCTAGTGTTTATAGCCCTGGAGGCGGTATCAGCCACGTCCAGTGCACACTTAATGGAAGCATTGGTGATTAGCTTCCCCTCCTGAATTAACATTTCAGCTCCCTCTTTGTACTGATCAGGTAAGTGCTGCAGAAGTGTTTCTAGGGTGTCGTAGTGCGCCCTATCGTAGCGTGCAAGTAGGGCCTGCGTGTTTGAAATGCGCCAAATATTAGCTGCCTGCGCAGCAATACGTTTTCCTGAGGCTTCAAAGATTTTCGATTCTTTGTCTGGGGGAGTAGCATCACCCGTTGTCAGCGAGTTTGCACGCTTGTGTGCGTTGGATACAACCAAAGAATCCAGTGGCAAGTGTCCCTTGATGTACGTTGGATCAGTGGGCGCTGCCTTGTATTTTTTGTCAATACGAGGATTGATGACTCGCGCCCGAGTGGGCTCCTTGAAAACCTCTGGCGCGTGCTTCAGCACTCCCTTGAGCATAGGCAATGTCTTGACCGACTTTTCAGCCACTGAGAAAGTGTCAAACAGAAAATCGACATCCACTGGGTCCGCATGGAGGTCGACATCATGATTAGCCGCAGCTCTCTCAATTAGAGCGTTGAAGGCAGCAGAGTCCTCTGTTGGAGAAGTTTTCGCTGCAAAAAGCTGAGGTTCGTGACCTGACTGAGGGTCCTCAGGGTCGCCTCCAGCAGACCAAGGTTCGTTGACCTCCTCTGGATCCGAGTACGCTGGATAATTGTACTCGTCCTCCTCATCTCCGTCACCTTCCCCAGCGATAGAATGAGTTGGTGAGAGTTCTAGATTTTGTGGAGATGCAGGCTCCATAGGGGCAGAAGTTCCCACTTCTTTTTGAGTGGAATACGAAAATGTTCTAACACTGGCTCCGGGGTGATTTTCCTTTTAAGGAGAGAGAGTTTGCCAGTGTTGGCGTCGATGACAACCTCTCGACGCTCCTCGTCCGCGAGTGGCTGGAGCCGAGGCTTCGGCACCACCAATGACGCTTTAGGCGTCGACACCAGCTTCAAGGGCACCCCGGCCCCATGTCTTGGAGCGAAAGCCTTCGGCGTCGTCTTCGGCGTCGTCGTGAAGTGGATCGGCATCTGCGCCTTTGCCGGTTTCTGTGGAGGCTTCGGCACCACATCCTTCGGTTCGGGAGCCAATGCGTCCTTCCGAATACGTTGAAGGGACTCCGTGACCTTCTTGGTTAAGGACGGGGAGGGCTGGACCGGCTCGAGCGATTCCCCCGAGTCCGGAGTCGGGTCGGCGATGAAAGGCACGGTCTTCGGAGCCGACACATCACCACCCTTGGCCTTGACGACCGGAATAGGCGCAGCCAGAGCTTTGGGGTCGTCTTGACGCTTCTTCGAGGCTTTTTAGGGTCGTCGACCTTCTTAGCGTCGACGCGGCTCTGTAGAGCGTCGACCATCTTCGGCGCCGACGCGGCCGCGTCGGTCGTCTTCGCCTTCGGCTTCGACACCGGGGTCTTCGTGTTGGCCATCTTGGCGTGGCTCTTGATGTCGGCGGCCATTTTGGACCTTTTAGATGCTGAGGCCTCAGAAGCCTTCTGTCCCACCAGTGCGACTTTCACTTTCGGTTTCGATACCGTTGGTGTGGACCCTGATGGCTTCACTTTCGGTTTCTGTACCGGGAGTGGCGCATCACCAATGTCCGTGGCCGGGCCCGGAGGCGGGCCGTGGAACGAGTATTGAGGTCTTGGGTAAGGCCCGAAGGCGATCCCTCGACCTGGGCCGTATAATGGGGATTGACCCCTGAGCCAGTTTGAGGATGCTCCTCCTCTGAGCTATCCTCCACGGTGGCAATGGCCCCGTCGTCGTCCCCTACCTCTCCGACGACTACCTCAAACTCCTCGTCCCCCGCGTCGTAGTTTTCATCCTCCGACGCCGGGCTGGAGTCCGAAACTTGTAAGACGGTGTCGTCATCAACGTCTTCCTCGAAGATGTTGTCTGGCGGGGGCGCTGATAACTTGGCCTGGAGTCTAGCGGCCCGACGAAGCTTGAGAGTCTTCTTACACCGGAACTTGGAGCAGGCCATACACCTGGCCTCATCGTGGTCCGGCGACAAACATTTGTTGCACACTGGGTGCACGTCGAGGTGTGAATACTTTGAGGTGCACACCGGGCACCTCTTAAACGGAGTTCGTTCCATGTTAAGTAGTCTGGAGCGTCGTGTAGGCCCGTCCGCGCCGACAGCACGCGGAAGGGCAGCAAGTGTTCGGAGCCGATGAATAAACAAACCCGAACGATGGACAATACCAACGCTAATCCTAAAGACCTTTTGGTCTCAAGTTAGGAAAGTTAAACAACTATCGATTCCGACAGAGGGAACCGAAACACATCCGAACCCAATGGCGGAAAAAAACAATCTGGGGATGGAGGCAATGCCCATGCGCACTGTAGTCCAGGGGAGGAGCCACCTATCTCGTGATACTTCGAAGACTCTTCCAGGACAACAATGTGCAATCATCCGGACCCAACACTAGGCGGCGATCTATGCACAGATATGAATTCAGCAGCCCACATGCCTCGAACAATTAGTTTCCTAAATGCCTCCATTCTCTTTAATTCCCTGTCGGGGTTTTGTTGGGATTGAATTGGCATGATTTGCCTTGCTAGTGAAAGCTTGTACCACTAGACTCACTGTAGCAGGATGTTGAGCCAAAAAACGAGTTGACTATTTTCCTCGTGTAGGTCCATGTATAGGTTGTCATTATCATAATGTGGAGAAAATCACCCCCATCATCACATTTGTAAACTCCAAGCAATGGTTGGCTTTAATACAAGTCTAAGTTTAAGTTTAAAAAACGGGTTCAGCAAAGAAAGGCCAACATTTGGTGTGATCCTGCAGAATGGCCCGGTCCAACAAGTCCCACCTCAGTTAAAAAATGTTTGAGACATGTATCCAACCCACTTGCATGAACCCTGGATCATATTAGACTCTTTAAGATCAATAAATCTTGGCCTACTCTCAGGGTAATAAACTTGCCAGCACCCAATATCAATCTTATCACCTGTCGGAGACTAGGTTTCCGCTCTGTTTGTTCTTTGCTCTTGCCTTATATGGGATACATTTCCTTTATCCGGAGTCATCTGTGTTGATCCATGGGCTGCAGTGGAGTGGTGAGTCCACATATCCTCCACAATACACCACACAATTCACTCTTTGATTGAACAGAAGTTGCCATTTGCAAAGATGTTGACACACCAAATCTGACACTCTAGACTTTGGAAAATAGTACATAAAATGTTCTAATAATGTTAAATGAGCTTCAGAACTCTTACAGGGAAGCTGCCTCAGTTTCAGCTCCACAAAACGGCACGGGCATACCAAGAAAGTTGAAGCAATTAGCTTTTTTAACTGTAATAATATATTTAAAAAGTCAGCCTTAATGACTGAATTGTGATGCAGAGTGCCTGCAGTTACAGTAACCTGCTACCACACCTGATGCAGCAATTTCCAAAATGATCTAAGAACTCACAACACAGTCTCTGCTTTTGCTCAGCAGAATATCAATGGCTGATAGATATGGACTCTCTCCAGCATTTGAAAATGAAGAGAATGGGTCTATTTGGACTCAAAGACTCCTGCTGAATCTTCTAGACACTGACTTACCATGGTATTAATATCCTTTCCCTATCGGAGCCTGGCTTCCTTCTGCTGTTAACTACCTCTTTGCTCACCCATTTTGACTTCGCCGGGATAGAGAGATCCCTTCAGTCACATTTTCCAGAAGAAATATTGCTCTACATAGATGTGTCCATCATTAAAATTCATTAACTATACTTTTTACTAATTTAATAGACTACCTTTTGAGTAATTTCAGTCCTTTTATAAATAGTTAAAGTAATTTAATTGTGGTACACTTGTGCTTTTGTACACTAGTCAAGTATCACTACAAGCACTCTTTGCATGTCACTTACATTGCAATATATGACATTGTTATATGACATGACAATATGACATTATTGATAATCAATTAAATAACAAATAAGAGATCGCTTCACATACATGGAGTATATTTAAATCATTTTCTTCTGCCTTCTTTGCTGCCCTTTTGATCTCCAGATCCTTTCCCTATCGGAGCCTGGCTCCCTTCTACTGTTCAACAACCTCTTGGCTGGCCCATTTTGACTTCGCCGGAATAGAGAGATCCCTTCAGTCACATTTTCCAGAAGAAAAATTGCTCTACATAGTTGTGCCCATCATCAAGTCAGTATTGTACAAAACAAACAAAGGCAGTGGTACCTGAGGTTGTGACGACTACTGCCATGAAACGTCACAGAATTTAAGCAAAAAACTTTGCAAAGTGACACGGGCAAACTTGGAAGGAAAAAATTAAAAATTAGCAAAATGGAAGTGAGAAGATACTCCTGCTGAGGACCTTGAACATATAGCTGGTCATACATTCAAAGTTCGATTTCCTGCCACAAAAAGTCATGCCCCAAGGTCCTAGACTTCTGGTGGTTTGGAATGGATGGTGAGGCACTTTTACTAGCTACTGATCAGTTTTAAGGGCAGCTCTAATTTCAGTGCATAAAATGAGCTCTCTTAAAGACCCAACTTGGAGATTTCCGTAAGACCTGCCCTTTCTAGGAAGGACATCTTGCTACCTACACTCAGTAGCCAGATTATTAAACTATTCACACTCCTTTTCAAAGGGCAAGCTCGTCTGACTTCAATTTAAACATCATATTTTCTTTTTTAAGAATATCCCAAAGAATGTATACACAAACAAAAACAATTAAAGAGAAATCAGCACATAAGTTAGAACGGCCATTTGTCAAAAAAGGTACACAAGATTTGGGGTAACATCACAGGGATAAGATCAGCATATAACAATTGTAAATAGGCTTAAACATACTTACATTGAATATATATATATATATATATATATATATATATATATATATATATATATATATATATATATATATATATATATATATATATATATATATATATATATATATCTGGTACACTGTACAGCCCTATTTGCTTTTGTACAGCCCTATTTGCTTTGTCCAAATAGGCCAGTACACTGAATAGACAGAGAAAATGTGATTTTGCAATCTGCCTTGAGCACATGAATGTAACCTCAATTGTTCTAGAAGAAATATTAGACCAGTTTGCGGAGACCCACGTAGTCTGAACAAAAAAGATGCGTCTTTCACTACACAGTATCTGGGCAAACGTGTCAAAGACATCATTGGCGGAAGATGGAAGAGTAAACAATTCAAAGTTCTCTGGGAAAAATCAAAAAAACTTTCAGAAGGATGTATTTTGTACTCCAGGAGACTTTGGCAAATGCCCTCTAAACTATGCTTCTATGAAGACAGGCACAAGTTCGGCCTACTGAAAAGGGGGAAAATTGCATTGCAAATTTTGACTTCCGAGTATTTTCATTTAACTGCTACAGTTTGACAACCAGAGACGATATTCAAATAGGCCAATGGGAAAACATTTTTGATGTGTGATCAACTTAGGGCAGTGTATTATAGTACTCCTGGAAGGCAAAGAGGTATATTGAGAGAGGTGTACTTGGGGAAACGAAGCAAAAAAGAAATTTTACTACGTTGAATAAACTGATTTGTTTCGAAAATATATAATTATCTGTAGACCATATCAAAATGTAGTAGTTGGCAGATCCTAGTTGAAATTGAGGCAGGCTATCGCACAATAAACTTGAAGAAAAAAAGGCATCAATGGTCAAACTGGAAAGCTAGGACCACTGTAACTTACTTTCTGCATCGCTTGCCAGGAACGTAACCGCTCACAAATGTTACTATGTAGATTTGTGCAGACAATAACCCAGTAAAGTTCTAGAGAATGATCTTCCATGTAGCTGTACATGTTTTTTATATATATATATTTATGTACACCAAGCAGATAAAATAAAATACAAAGCACCTCAGTTTAGCAGCATCAAAAGCCAGGGCTTAAAAATACGAATTGAATTACATACTTATCCTCACACAATCAGTACAAAATGTATTTTTTTTTTTACAGTACATAAACATAATATACATAGCGGCGAAGCCAAATTTGAGCTTGAATCTTGAAGAATGGTCTCTTCATGGCTGCATAACGTCATCCAAAATCTTCATCGAGGACTGGAAAAGTGCTCTGAAAAACAAACAATTCAAAAAATGTAAGATCTACAGAGCCTTACACTTCAAAAAGTCACAAGACCAAGTACAAATTACTTACCTTTGCTAGTTGTTTTGGACAATCTACCTCCCCACAGATTGATCACTTACAGAAATAGCTTCAGATATGAGATTGAAGCTAAAAGTATTTTCCTGCATGTGGCCACGAGCTAAAGGTTCACAGTACATTACGACAGTCTGGTTGGTTGCTTTACAGAATGAGGAACCAGGATACCATCTCACTCGCTCTTGTCGGGCTATAACGGCTTTGAACTTCCATCCCCTATGCCATTGGCTGTATACTTAAAATTGACGTGCAGGGAAATAAACCTGTGGTCAGGACCCAAAGAACGCACACTACTGGGGATCAGACAAAGACATTTGGTACTTGGGTATGCATGGCTCTATCTAAGTACTGGGTATTATAACCCCTACAGACATAAAATGTGGGAAAAAAATAAGATTAAACTATGTTTGGAAAACTAAACAGCTCTGGTACTTGGAAAAATCAAAATAGACATCCTGAGTGCTGGTTGAACCTATGTTGAGTAACAGAATGGCATTGCTCACAATATTGGCGCCCAGACGGCTCCACTCCAGGAGTTACTCCGGCACCTAGTGAGCAAAGCTTAAATAAAGTACTAGATCCAGCCCAACACTTAGGGACTCAGTAACTTCTGCATCTCTGTTTAAGTTAGCACATTTTCTAAAAAGGTTACTTTATTTCTTCCCTCCCATAGCGATGGGTGGGATTCAAATCTTGTGTTGATTTTCTCATGGCATCTCCTTTAGAGCTGCTGGAGTTTGACTCACTTTGAAGACTGCCTTCTTGCAGGCAATGACTTCAGCCCCTTAGAATGTTTAAATATTAATCTGGAGGAGGAAGCATTCATCTGGCACACCTACATGGTTCAAAGGAAATGTCTTTCCTTTATTTAAGTATGCATTGTAAAATACACTCAACATAACATTGACGCCGTGGAAATACAACACGAATTACAAAAGAAAAAGGCAGTGCACTAAAGCCAGACTTTATTAGAAACTGTGCTCTGATTACACACACACACACACACACACACTACAATATATATATTATATACATCTATATAAATATACTAGATGCTCAAACACATCCAGAAGCCTCATGTCCAATACCCAGATTCATGACCAAGAGTATTATGCATCCTAGCATCATCGAAAAATACCAGGCTATCAACAGCAGCTGTCAAGAGACTAAATAGTACAATTTTCACTGCACGTAGGATTCCCACGACTCTCAAAAAGAAGCAGCTCCCGTTTTTAATCACAGTGGAAATATTACTTTCTTGTAACTCTAGTTCTCTACCATAAGCATTGTCTTTAAAATTCAAAATACTAACGGTCTTACATCATGTGTTGAATCATTATCACTTTTAGAGAGAGAGAATTCTCCCCTAAAAATTTTTTAGCATTCATTTGTGCCTTTATGTAGAAGAAAACAATTGTTTAGCTTTTTTGATGTTTTAGGTTCTTAGTTACACACACATTTTACGCCAAGGGTATAGGGGGATCTCTACAGGTGAGGATGGATTTTAAAGGAAGTGGGAAGAGATGTGGTTTTCATTTCAAAAGAAATTCATAACTACCTTTGAAAAAAAGATGGATACGCCCTTAGACCCACCTTATCTTTGCAAAACAAAATGCAAGGTTTATGGGGTCGTCGGACATAGATCTCAGACACCTAAAAAGCTCAAGGCGCGACAAAGGAAAGCCTGTCTGCGCCCGGCCGGGGCCAGAGGCCACGACCTCTGGTCATTCTCCCACCCAAATCAGAAGCTACAGCCTTAATTGTCGATTCAGAAAAGGGGGTGGTGATGAACAGAGTGTCTGAATTAAGCAGACCACTCTTACCCAGTCCAAAGATCAGGGCTTGATCCATCACCGTTATTTATCTCACTGCACCATCCCAGCTCAGAACCTGGCTATATGCAAATCAGTCTGTCCCTGGCCCAGTGCATCATGGGAACAGGGCAGACTAAACTACCAAGCCAATTCTTCACCAGAGAGTAGACAAGCTACCGGGGACCGGTTTCTGGCATTTCAGCCTTCTTCGGCCCGGCTTGCTTGAATCCGGATGGTGCAGTGAGAAAGGGACTCATGTCTGAGTATACCCTGCCACACCTATAGTGGCCAAAAACGATTCAGAAAAGGGGGTGGTGATGAAAAGAGTGTCTGAATTAAGCAGACCACTCTTACCCAGTCCAAAGATCAGGGCTTGATCCATCACCGTTATTTATCTCACTGCACCATCCCAGCTCAGAACCTGGCTATATGCATATCAGTCTGTCCCTGGCCCAGTGCATCATGGGAACAGGGCAGACTAAACTACCAAGCCAATTCTTCACCAGAGAGGAGACAAGCTACCGGGGACCAGTTTCTGGCATTTCAGCCTTCTTCGGCCCGGCTTGCTTGAATCCTGATGGTGCAGTGAGAAAGGGACTCATGTCTGAGTATACCCTGCCACACCTATAGTGGCCAAAAACGATTCAGAAAAGGGGGTGGTGATGAACAGAGTGTCTGAATTAAGCAGACTACTCTTACCCAGTCCAAAGATCAGGGCTTGATCCATCACCGTTATTTATCTCACTGCACCATCCCAGCTCAGAACCTGGCTATATGCAAATCAGTCTGTCCTTGGCCCAGTGCATCATGGGAACAGGGCAGACTAAACTACCAAGCCAATTCTTCACCAGAGAGGAGACAAGCTACCGGGGACCAGTTTCTGGCATTTCAGCCTTCTTCGGCCCGGCTTGCTTGAATCCTGATGGTGCAGTGAGAAAGGGACTCATGTCTGAGTATACCCTGCCACACCTATAGTGGCCAAAAACGATTCAGAAAAGGGGGTGGTGATGAACAGAGGGTCTGAATTAAGAAGACCACTCTTACCCAGTCCAAAGATCAGGGCTTGATCCATCACTGTTATTTATCTCACTGCACCATCCCAGCTCAGAACCTGGCTATATGCAAATCAGTCTGTCCCTGGCCCAGTGCATCATGGGAACAGGGCAGACTAAACTACCAAGCCAATTCTTCACCAGAGAGGAGACAAGCTACCGGGGACCGGTTTCTGGCATTTCAGCCTTCTTCGGCCCGGCTTGCTTGAATCCTGATGGTGCAGTGAGAAAGGGACTCATGTCTGAGTATACCCTGCCACACCTATAGTGGCCAAAAACGATTCAGAAAAGGGGGTGGTGATGAACAGAGTGTCAGAATTAAGCAGACCACTCTTACCCAGTCCAAAGATCAGGGCTTGATCCATCACCCTTATTTATCTCACTGCACCATCCCAGCTCAGAACCTGGCTATATGCAAATCAGTCTGTCCCTGGCCCAGTGCATCATGGGAACAGGGCAGACTAAACTACCAAGCCAATTCTTCACCAGAGAGGAGACAAGCTACCGGGGACCGGTTTCTGGCATTTCAGCCTTCTTCGGCCCGGCTTGCTTGAATCCTGATGGTGCAGTGAGAAAGGGACTCATGTCTGAGTATACCCTGCCATACCTATAGTGGCCAAAAACGATTCAGAAAAGGGGGTGGTGATGAACAGAGTGTCTGAATTAAGCTGACCACTCTTACCCAGTCCAAAGATCAGGGCTTGATCCATCACTGTTATTTATCTCACTGCACCATCCCAGCTCAGAACCTGGCTATATGCAAATCAGCCTGTCCCTGGCCCAGTGCATCATGGGAACGGGGCAGACTAAACTACCAAGCCAATTCTTCACCAGAGAGGAGACGTGGTTTTCATTTCAAAAGAAATTCATAACTACCTTTGAAAAAAAGATGGATACGCCCTTAGACCCACCTTATCTTTGCAAAACAAAATGCAAGGTTTATGGGATCGTCAGACATAGATCTCAGACACCTAAAAAGCTCAAGGCGCGACAAAGGAAAGCCCGTCTGCGCCCGGCCGGGGCCAGAGGCCACGACCTCTGGTCATTCTCCCACCCAAATCAGAAGCTACAGCCTTAATTGCCTACTCAAACTTAGGGGAGAGATTTCAGCCCCTTGCCTCTCCTCATGGAACCCAGCTGAACAAAGCTCAATCTGCCCACATTGTGGTCTTCAGCCCCACCCAGACCCTCCAATCAAAACCACACAGCGACACATGTTTCTTTTGAACTGCAGATCACTTCCTAAAGACTCTATAGAGATTTCTCTACTTTTAGATGAACTGAACCCCGACGTTCTATTTTTGACAGAAACCTGGCTCCATACTGATTCAGATCCCAATATCATTCAAACTTTATCGAGAAGATATCAAATCTTACGCGAAGACCACCCAACAGGAAGAGGAGGTGGCATAGCTATCATTTATAAAGAACAATATGACTGCCGCAGGTCCCCCAACCCAATACCTAACTGTGGAAGCCTCTCCTTCTCCCTAGACTTCTCCCCCACTAGCACTCTTTCAGGCATACTCATATCGCCCACCTGGGACCATTGGACAATTTCTTAACTGTCTGCCCTCTTCTATATGCAGCTTACCTAACTATACCCTTCTAGGGGATCTTAATGTCCATTTCGATGACTCCACGGACCACACGGCCCTGGAATTGACCACCAGTCTTGAAGCAATACAACTTCAACAATTAGTGTTTAAACCTACTCACTCCAAGGATCATCTAGACACTATTTTTAGCAATTGTGCAAACCTCCTAATAGGAACCCCCTCCCCCCTACCGTGGATGGACCACTTCTTGGTCTCCATCTCCTGGGTCACCCCAATCACCCACCCCTCTCCCTCTTCAACTTCTCAGAGGTAACACAATTGGTCAAAACTCCCCTAGACCAAATGGGCAGCGACCCTCGAAATCTCGAGACCACTCTGCAACCTCGATCCCATACTAGGCAATGGAAACTAGAATAGATGGATAACACAATCATTAGATTTGGTACTCCCAATAAAACATACCAAATCCAAGCGAAGCACCAAGACGGCCCCCTGGTACTCCCAGGATTTACGGGACAAGAAACGCCAATGTAAAAAACTGGAAAGGAAATGGCGTTTAGACTATTCACCCACCGGAAAAATCACATACAGAACTGCCATAAAAAACTATAAAAATGAAATCAGAAGCGCGAAAGCTACTTTTTTTGAAAATAAAATTAGTGCAGCCGCCTCCAGGCCCAAGGAAATATACCAAATTGCAAAAACCCTTCTCAAACTCCCAGAAAAACCTCAAAACCCCCTCAATGCCCAATCACGCTGTAACGATCTGGCAGAGTTTTTCTACAATAAAATTCATACCATCTACTCCTCTTTCCCCCATACTCAACTCCCCTCATCACACACCGAGCCAACTGAGCCAGGGATCCAACCCTCAGCCTCTCTTGGAAACCTCCCCCCTCTGGATTCAGCCACACTACAATCCATCATGCTTCAAGTAAAATCTGGCTCCACTAACGATCCAGCACCCCCTCATTCCCTGTGGATGGTTTCCACGCACAATCTCGCCACCATCCTTGACTTGGTCAATGCCTCCCTAACCACAGTTATCGTCCCGCCCCTTTGGAAACCGGCCATGGTCAAAGCTCTCCTTAAAAAAAACAACTTAGACCCAAAGAACCCAGGGAACTACCAACCTATTTCCCTATTGCCCTGGCTAAGCAAAATCTTCGAGAAACATGTTAATAAAACTTTGACGGTGTTCCTCGACCCCTCCCAGACAGGGTTTCGACCCATTCACGGGACTGAGTCCGCTCTCCTCGCTTTGACAGAAGAGGCCAGGAAGACCATGGATCAAGGAGGTACGGCTGCCATTATCCTCCTTGACCTAAGTGCTGCCTTCGACACTGTAAACCACAACATCCTTCTGCGCAGACTTATCAATCTAGGAATCTCAGCAAAAGCAATCACATGGTTTGAGTCCTTCCTGTCTGACCGCCCCTTTCAAGTCTTCGAGGGTGAAATCACTTCCCCCAGCAAACCTCTTAGCTGCGGTGTTCCGGAGCCCTACACTTTTTAATGTTTATATGAGCCCCCTAGCTGAGATCTTCCGCCCCCTTTGGGCTAAAAATCATCTCTTACGTGGACGATACTCAGCTAGTGGTGGCTCTGAACCAACCCGAACCCGGGCCCAGTAACCTGAGGAACTGCTTAGAAACAGTTACTTCATGGATGACATCGTCCTGTCTCAAACTGAATGGAGACAAGACTGAGCTGATGGTCTTTGGTAACTCCCCGCATTCTTCTATTGACTCCATATGGCCACCTTGTCCTGGACCTGCCCCTACATCCAACGACACAATCAAGAGCCTGGGTACCTGGCTGGATAAGTCTCTGAACTTCAATCACCAAGCAGCCAAACTCTCAGCCACCTGCTATGGTATACTCAGGCTCATCCGTAAAATCCTTCCCCTTCTACCCTTTAAGGCGAGGCAGGTTATGATCCAGGGCCTCATTTTATCCCGTTTGATTTTGTGAATGCGAACCCTTCTCCAGATTCCTCGTCGTCTCCCCATAAAATCAGAACTAAGAGATGTCCACTGGCTACTAGTCAAGAAAAGAATTGAATTTAAGGGCCTGTGCATCGTCCATCGGGACTTCTGGAAATAAGGGGCCACCATTAATCATTCCCTGATCATCCCCTACAACCCCAACAGACAACTTAGATCTGCTTCCTTCTTTCACGTCACAGTACCCAAGATTCGGAGAGTCAGAAGTGGGGGCCGATCATTTGCCTACAACTCCGCAGGGCTCTGGAACTCCCTCCCCCTCAATTTGCGATCAGAGCCCAACCTGCTGTCCTTCCGTAAAAAGCTAAAAACCCTGTTATTTAATAAATCAGATTAGGCCCCACCGTTCACCGTTTACCTACATACGCCAGTCCGCAGCGCTAGGACGCCTCACGGTAGCTATCGCGCTATACAAAAATTCTTTTTATTTCATTAATTTATTTAAACGTAAGTTAAATAGAGAACTTCATTTAATCTCTGTACATTTTGGGCATTGGCTTGTCATTTGACGTTATATGAAGTACATGGAAAATCTCTGCTTTTGTATTTTGTACATCTGATGCAGGATTAAGGTATTGTGCATTGGCCAAAACAAATTAAGGTGGTGCACCACTTTGGAAGAAAACAAATTGCTGTCAGCTGCATGTGTACACACACTGATTTGGTACATTCCCTATACACTAAGCACATCTTCTAAAAAGAGAGGTTGTTCAATAGCCAAGTTACCACCATACAATGCATACTTTGGGACCGTATTAAACACAGAATTAACTCATTTGAGGGGAGAGGGTGGTGAAGTAGTAGTAGTGTATTTTGTAAAGCGCACAGCTGCCCCAACGGGGCGTCCCCGCGCTGTATAACGCTGTGGAACCCTTCCTGGCTCATCCCCTGTGAGATGCCCCTCCTGGGCACCCCCAAGGTGAAGCCAGGCATCCCAGTATTGTAGGGGCCGTTGTGGAGATTAAGCAAGCTATTACCCAGAGTTGCAGCGTGGGACCCATGATTAGAGTAGGCGCTGAGGCGAGAATTATCGAGTCCGCAGACATTGAGCCCAAGACCCTGCCGCGTCGGGACTTGAACCCTGGTCCCGGGCCTGATCTCTGCTTCAGAGTGTGCCGCTCTAACCAGTGAGCCACACTTCTCCACTAGTGGAGAAGTGTGGCTGTAGGAAGATTATATATGCACTAACAATATTGTTCCCAAAATAAAACTAACTTTTTCCTCAGATGGATACAGATCCCCGCCTATTCCTTATCTTATGAATGAGCCGCAAAGCAGCTCCCTTTTTGGAAGCAGGACTGAGTATTACAGATTAAACATGGAAATCATGCACCACAGTCCTGGCTAAGTAAGTATACATCATTGTGCGTAAGTAATCGTATTCATCATGGTTTAGCAAATGTATCAAAGTATGATTACATGGCTGCCCACCAGATGTCAAGTACGGAAGCGTCTATAGTCGGAGCAGTGGAAGAAGCAGAGGTCCTTCAGAGTGGGTGGATATCCTTTGGAAGACATTCTGTGGCCAAGGCAGAGCAGATCTTGATACAGAGAATAACCCAACATAAAATGGTGTGCCTGGTTAGCACCTTGCATTCTTGGCTCTAGTGAAGCCTGAACACATGCGATTCCTCTACTTTGTCCTTTCAATTGTAGGAAGCAGGAAGCCTAGATTCCAGTATAGCTGGCGGCCCCTCCTCTCTGGTGGAGATGAGGAAGAGGAGAAAAAGATGGAAAAATGGCAGATCGACCCATTTGTAAGGCAAAGACCACGTTTGGTAGAAAAGATGGCAGGTACTAAGAAGAAATGAACAAGTTACTTACCTTCGGTAACGATATATCTGTAAGAAACAGTAGTTAGTATTAGATTCCTTACCTTAGAATATCCCCAGGCGTCAGACTGGATCCGGAAATTTTTGCGTAGCAGTACCCTTGCGCATCGGTACTGATGTACTGATAAGAAAGCTCCGCAGGTTTGAATCCAGATATATTATAGACCTTGGAACTAAGACCCCTAAGGGAATGAACGTAGGGGAGGAATTATCAGTACATTTGGGGGACTGAGTAATCGAGGGCTCTTGTTACTGTGCTATACTGAAACTATGTGATGGTGCTAAGTGTACATAGGGCTCACCTTTTGGAAAATGTTTATTTGATACACACGGACTTATTTATTGTGTGTCTCTGGTATAAAATGTGTTCGCTTATAGCCGATACATGGCGTGATTTTCTTCGATAAAACTTTATTGTCTATTTGCCGATACACGGCGCGATTGACTTGATCAAATTATGCTTTTGTTTTACGAATGTTTTAGCACACCATAAAAAATATGAAATTGAGAATTGTTATATTAATAATGTCAATACTGACGTTTTTAATGGAAATAGTAATGTATGAACTTATTACTATGTTTTAATACAATTCGCGAGCAATAATGTGATTTACACTTGATAAAGTTACATTGAGACACTTTAAAATGGCGCCGAGAATCGGCCAAAGCAAGTTCGTCTTCTATTGTGATGAATGTTTGACGATGTGATCTACCCCACCCTGGTTTTAAAATGGCCGCGTTTCGGATGATACATTGTAAAACATATGATTAAGGCATCGCCGAAACGCGTCATGTTACACTTATCCCTTTGAATCATGGATTAAAGTAATTTATGGCAACTGAAGTTCCTGTGGAGTGCTTTCCTGGTATCTAGAAGGAGAAGGGAGTGAGCGCGGATATTTACACGAATGCACTATCTCGTTAATAGCACCCATCCGTGAGTGCACTGCTCTGTGGTGCAAACACATATATATATATATATATTTATTTATTTATTATTATTTTTTTTTTGCCAATGGGAGGACCTCCAATGGCAGACCACCTGCCTCACTGTGTTGTAAAGTATAAGTAAATAAAGCTTTGAATGTGCCTGGCTCCATCTCTCACCTACGTTGGTTTTCCTTTTTCCCGTGATAACTCTTCCTCATTTGTCTAACAAGATTCACATAATGAATACATTGTGTGGAAATATAAGACAGATCTTTCAACTGGAGAAATATCATGGATAAACGCATGATTAGCTTTTTGCATGGTTCACTTCTTCCACTAGGGTTTCAACGCGCTCCAGGAGACACTCAGTGTGTCTACTCTTTTCCCTGGGTAAGAGCAACAGCCAAAACGTCCCATGTGCAAGCCTACAATCAGTCATTTGATTCACTTTCACCTACCATTACAGTATCAAAATGCAAGGGAACAACAATGGCTGGTGGTCGCTCCCCTTTACCAGAGTCCCAAAAGCTTCAGTTCACAGCTGCTGCTTCCTTCAGCTCTTCAACTATTGAGGCATCATGTCCAACCCCTATTGCTGGAAATAGGGCTCTTTTCTTCCCATCTGCACTCCTGGGCACAATTTACCTAACAACTGCCATGTTTGGCTGCATCCCCACACACATTAATAGTGGGCAATCACGCTGTACAACATTTTTTACATGTCACTCACTAGGGTAATCTCTCTCCTACTTGGATAACTGCATGTGCATGAATGATTACAAGTCTTAGTGAAGCCTGTCTACTTCAGCACTCAAGATGCATGGAAGAAAGATCGTGCAAGTTTGTGTGAGCCAGATCTGAAAAGCTGTAATTTTTTCTTGTGGTTTTTTGGTACACCCTTGCTTTTCATTTTAACTGTAATGTACGTTGGCATCAATGTCCATTTAGCAGAAAATGTAGAAGGCATTTTAAATTTCACAAGAAGCATTCATTTTCACTCATTTCAGAAAACAATCTATGCCCCAGCTTACGGGCCAAAAACGTTAGGGTGGTATCTCCCACCCTAGCCTCGCCACTCACCCCCTCCCCTCTCTCCTCCATTAGCTGGCTTCCTAAACGGAGGCCAGCCATTGGTGGAGAGATGCATCACTCCGATTTAGCTCAGTCTTTTTCGGATTTGGGGGCGTAAATTTTGCTGTTCTTTAGACAGTGACGTTGTCTGTCACTCAGAACCTCAAAACCACGCCCCCAAGTCCGAAAATGGCCGTAGTATTGTAAATGCCACTTTGCGCTGATCGTCTCTGCAAGAAGTCACTGAGTACTACTTTCGATGGTATGTATGCTTGCTTGTATTTTTTTTCTTTTCTTTTGATGTAAGCTTTTTTTTTGCTAATCTTATGTTTATTCTCTCTTTTCTAGGTCCAACGTGGCATCTCCCTGCAGCGATGTGCACCGCTGGGCATGGAGTGGTTCCGATACGCGGCTCTTTTGCAGTTTGAGGTAAGCTATCTTTTCGATTTTACTAATCTAATGTTTTTTCTCTTTTTTCTAGGTCCAACATGGCTCGTGGCGTCTCTCTGCAGCCGTGTGCACTACTGTGCACAAAGTTGTTTGGACGGGTATGTATGTTGTTGTTTTCGTTTAGAGGTAAGCCATGTTTTTGTTTTGCTAATCTTATGTTAATTCTCTCTTTTCTAGGTCCAACATGGCCCGTGGTGTCTCCCTGCAGCGATGTGCACCGCCGTGCACGGAGTGGTTCCGATATGCAGCTCCTTTGCAGTTTGAGGTAAGCTATCTTTTCGATTTTACTAATGAAATGTTTTTCTCTCTTTTCTAGGTCCAACATGGCTCGTGGCATCTCCCTGCAGCCGTGTGCACTACTGTGCATGAAGTTGTTAAGACGGGTATGTATGTTGTTGTTGTTTTCATTTAGAGGTAAGCCATTTTGGTTTTTTTTGCTAATCTTATGTTTATTCTCTCCTTTCTAGGTCCAACATGGCCCGTGGTGTCTCCCTGCAGCGATGTGCACCGCAGTGCACGGAGTGGTTCCGATATGCGGCTCTTTTGCAGTTTGAGGTAAGCTATCTTTTTAATTTTACTAAGCTTATGTTTTTTTTCTCTTTTCTAGGACCAACATGGCCCGTGGCGTCTCCCTGCAGCGATGTGCACCGCTGTGCACAAAGTGGTTCCGATATGCGGCTCTTTTGCAGTTTGAGGTAAACTATCTTTTCGATTTTACTAATCTTATGCTTTTTCTGTCTTTTCTAGGTCCAACATGGCCCGTGGCGTCTCCCTGCAGCCGTGTGCACTACTGTGCACGAAGTTGTTCAGACAGGTATGTATGTTGCTTTTTGTTTATGTAAGAGGTAAGGCATATTTTTATTTTTGCCAATCTTATGTTTTTTCTCTTTGTTCTAGGTCCAACCTGGTCCGTGGTGTCTCCGTGCTCCCTGCAGCGTTGTGCACCGCTGTGCACGAAGTGGTTCCGATATGGCTAAGTGTCTCTATTTAAAAGTAGCTCTGTCTGTTTGTACCTACGTTTAGGCTGGATATATGTGTGTAACTCTGTGTGTGGGGCTCTGTGTGTGTGGCTCTGTATGTGTGTGTGTGGCTGTGTGTGTGTGTGTGGCTCTGTGTGTGGCTCTGTGTATGTCTGTGTGGTTCTATGTGTTTAGCTGTGCGTTTGTGTAGCTCAGTGTATGTGTAGCTCAATAAGTGCATAGTTGCCTCTATGTGTGTGTATAGATGGCTCAGTATCTTTATGTGGCTGGCTCACTATGTGTGTTAGGTGACTATGGCTGTGGCTAGCTCTATATGTGTAAGTCAGTGGCTATGTATGTGGATGTCTGAAGCTCTGTATATTTGTGTGCATAGCTCTCTATGTGTGTCTAGCTGACTCTGTATGTGTGGCTCTGTATGTATGTCTGCGTGATACACTTTGTATGTGTGTGGCTCTGTGTGGGTGGGTCTGTATGTGTGTGGGGTTGGCTCGCTCTCTCAGTACGTCACTCTCTATCTCTCTCACTACCTCACTCTCTCTCTCACTAACTCACTATCTCTCTCACTACCTCACTATCTCTCACACTACTACACTATCTCTCACTAACTCACTCTCTCTCTACCTCACTACTCAACTCTCTCTTTCTCACAGCATCACCATATAACTACCACAGTAAATATCTCTCTCTCTAACACACTGCTTCACAACTTCACTCTCTCTATCTCACTACCTCACTCTCTCTACATCCCTACCTCACTCTATCTATTTCTATCTCACTATCTCTCACTACCTCACTACATCACGACACACTCTCTCTAAAGTTCACTACATCACTCTCTCACTACCTCACAACTTCACTCTCTATCTCACTACCTCACTCTCTCTCTCTCAAATACACTAACTCACTTTTACTCTCTCATTCACTACCTCACTCTCTCTCTAGCTCACTACTTCACAACATTACTCTGTTTCTATCTCAATACATCACAACTCGCACCCTCACTACCTCAGTCTTTCACTACCTCACTCTCTCTATCTCTCACTACCTACTTCACTCTCTCACAAAAAAACTGTCACTACATCACTACTCAAAATAGATCTATAACACTATCTCACTCTCTCTCTCCCTAATTCTCTCCCTAACATCACTCTATCTATTTCGATATCACTCTCACTACACCACAACTCACTCCCTCAAAAATTCACTACATCACTCTCTCGATAACTCACTCTCTCTTTCTCACTAAGTCACTTTCACTCTCTCTTTCACTACCTCAATCTTTCTCTATCTCACTACGTCCCAACACCACTCACTGTTTCTAGCTCACTACCTCACAAAATCCCTCTCCCTCACTAACTCACTCTCTCACTACCTCACTCTCTCTCACTACATAACTCTCTATACATCACTACTCCCCTCTATCTATATCACTACCTCACTTTCTCTCTAGATCTCACAACATCACAACTTCACTCTCTCTCTCTCTAACTCACTACATCACTCACTCTCTCTCTACCTCACTCTTTCTATCTCACTAACTCACTTTCAGTCTCTTTCACTACCTCTCTCTCTCACTACATCACAACATCACTCTCTGCTTACATCTGACCACCTCACAACATCCCTCTCCCTCACTACATCACTGTTTCAATACCTCACTCACTCTATCTCACTACCTCACTCTCTCTCACTACCTCACTCTCTCTCTATATCTCACTACCTCACTCTCTCTCTGCTAATGCAATAGGTATCACATATGCAAAATATTACGCTAATGCCAACAGAAATGACAATGCCATTTATTTAGGGATAAAAAAAAAAGCAATACCAATAGCTCTACCTATAATATTGCCGAGACCATTGCATAGTAAATGCTTGTTATACTTGCGTTTCCTGTGCTCCTGATTGAACAATCTAAAGTTAACACGGGCGACGGAGGATGGGATCTGAGAGGAAAGGAGCGCAAATGAAGGTGACCTCAACACGCGGAATATTCCCAGATTACAGCATCTGTACATGAGGAGAGTTCCTTGCTGCCTGGCTGATGGACGCATGCTAAGGAGTGGAGCACATGTTCAAGACAAGTTGATCAAGAATAATTAAAAGTGCAAGGAAGGAATACCATTCACCTTCTGCCAGAGACGTTATTTAAACACTTGTCTGGAAGTAGCGATTACTTGCCGGTGGTACCCTCGACTGCTGTTACATTTACTGTCAACGGGGCGATTGACCCTTGGGCCCAGAGGAGGAAGGTCAGAAGCTGGGGGCACCTCATCAGTCTGTGGTCACACCAGTGTGGTGGTGTAGTGAGGAGAAGATCGTTGGAGCGGGGCGTCTTGAGGCAGCAGTCGGAGTCCCGTTTTGCTCGCCTAGCAAATCACAGCGTGACCGCTGCTAGGGGGACTGCTCAGGGAAACCTGCCTTGCCTGGGAGGACAGCCTGGGGCTGGGTAGTGCGTGCCTGAGGTGCTGCCTTGAACTGTGTCATTTCAATTCGTGACAGGGGGCTGTGGATATTATAGCAGTCCTGTCACGCTGACTGAAGCCATTTGCGATCTTGTGCACCGAAACCCAACAAGGCAACTAGGGAAGGTTCATCCTGCGAGGAGCGTAGTGCCCGCTCTGAGGGGAAATCTGCGGGTTGTGAGGAAGAAGCCGTCCTCACGCACGTTTTACTGCCGGTCACGCAGACTGGCACAGCTTGTAGAGGGATCCTGTCAGAAAATCCCAGGTCGTGGCTGCCCAGGGTAGTCGCTGTTAGCTATTTCTCCCGCTGACTGACAACGCTCCATTACTCGTCAGGTAGGAAAATAGTGCGCACTGTTGACACGAAGGGGAGACACTTGCAGGAGCCTGTGTTACAGTCATGGGCCAGCATGTGAACGAACCACAGGGAGGACTAGCCTGTTGCTTTTGTAGAGGTCACGGCAGAGAAGGGGATGTGTTTCCTCAATCTCAGGATGTAATCGTTCTGCCACTCACGGCTAGCAGAACGAGAGAGAGCTCTTTCACTTACAATGACTGTTTCCCCCCCACCTTCTCAGCAGTTTCCCCTTGCTACTGAAAGAAGTTACTATTTAATGGTGGTATTGCTGTCTACTGTATATTCATGGCAATGTCTAGTAAGGTGTGAAGGTCCGATCTAGCAGGGTACCTTGTGGTGCTTCACTGGTTCTTCGGGAAACATCACAGGGCACTCATTTCTTTTCTTTTTCCTGCTCAGTCATCTCAGCGCCCACAAGCCACTATGCAGAATGTCACTCCCCCACCTTTCTTTCTGTCCACTCCAGGGGAGCCAACCCTCAAGCGGAATAAATTGAAAAACAGTGTCCAGAACTACGCAGTAGTATGTGGACCAAATTTGGGTCTGGAAAGAAAAGTAGCTTTGCTGATGCACTACCTGGGTGCTGAAGGACAAGAGATACTAGAACATCTTCCGGAGCTGAATGCTAATAATGCGAAGGGGTTGAATGAATAGAAGATACGTCTAAAGAAACTAGACATCCATTTCTTACCTAAAATAAGTACAATTATTGAACATTACCAATTTGGAAGGAGAGGACAGAAGGAGGGAGAAACGGTGGAGTTTGTGGGCTGCGAAAGTTGGCCTCTAAGTGTAAGTTTGGGGGAGTTTGTGAGAAACGGATAAGTGACCAGTTTGTCCTAACTTGTAAGACTGGGCGTGTATGTGAAGAGTTTTGGCTAAAGGATGACCCGCCCCTTGGGGAAGCGCTCATTGTAGCAAAACAAGTAGAGCACATGATGCAGTGTTTGAGTGAAATTAAGCAGGGCAGTGAAAAGAAAGCCAAGGTGAGTGAGGTCTCTGTCGAGAACAAAAGTGTACTTGCAGTTAAAGAGCAAAAAAAGAACAGAAAGAGGTTAAAGGAAGTTGGGGATACAAAGGGAACTGTTACCGGTGTGGCAGACCAGGTCATTTAGCGAGTGGCAGGGAGTGTCCCGCTCTAAAAACAATATGCAACAAGTGTGGAAGGAAGGGACACTCTAGACAGTGCTGCAGAAGCAATGCTAGCTACAGGAAACAGTAAAGATTGTAACGCCCGTGTCTGTGATGAGATAGTTTTACAGGTGCAGTGAAAAACCCCAAAGACTTTATAGCTGTGGAAGAAACCAGAATTGAGGCGATGTTTGATTCATGTTCAAAACTGACAATCTCTGCAGAAGAGTTTGAGAAAGTATTAAAAGGTAAACTAATGCTGCAGAAAATGGATGCACGACCGGGAGGTTATGGTGGTCAGCCCATACAGATGAAGGGTTATTTATGGGGGACGGTAGGCTACAAGGACAGGTTGACTGTCGCAAAAATGTATGTGTCCAAGAAGGGGGACAACATCCTGGGGTGGCAGGCCCAGTAAGAGTTAGGCATCTACCTTAATCCTAACAAGAATCCACAGATACTGGTACAGGAGGCGAGGAAGACCAGGGTGGGGATAGAGGAAGAGTTTAAGAGGTCTTCACAGAGAAATTAGGATGCCTCAGAAACTATGCCCACAGAATAAAACTCAGAGAAAGTTCCAAGCCAGTTACAGCTAAGGTTAGGAATCTCCCCATTTCCATACAGGAGGCTGTGAAAGAAGAATTGGAGAAATTGTGCTGGTTGGAAGTGATCGAACCAGTAGAGGCCCCAGAGTGGTTGGCACCCATCGTTGCAGCCAAAAAAGGGGATGGGTCAGTGCGCTTGTGCATCGATCTTAGAGCATTAAACAAGGAAGTCATAGTCGACAAGTACCCCCTTCCTAACATTTCACAGATGAGCACCTTAGAAGGGGTTAAGGTATTCAACACACTGGACCTAACCTCGGCTTATTATCAAGTCAAACTACACCCCGACTCACAAGAACTCACGGGATTTGCAACGCCCATGGGGGCATACAAATTCAAAAAGATGCCGTTTGGACTAGTATCTGCCGCTGCAGTTTTTCTAAGAATAATGAGCAAACTCCTCAAGGGCATTCCTGGCGTCATGTGCTACCAGGACAATGTGCTGACCTTCGGAAGGGATGACAAGCAACACGAGATTAGGCTGCTGCAGGCCCTGGAAAGATTCCAAGAACAAGGACTCACGGTGAAGAAAGAGAAGTGCAAGATTAATTGTGCGGAACTGGAATTTCTGGGCCACAAGTGTTGACAAGGGAGGGCATTCGCCGCAAAGCAGATCTACAAAACACTATTGTCAACCGTGAACCACCAAGTATCAAGGAGGAAATAAAATCCTTCATGGGAATGGTGGAATTTTATAGTAAATTTGTGCAGAACTTTGCCAGACGCACATATGCTATCTGCTCAGGAAAGGGGTGACATTCGAATGGAGTGTGGAGTGCCAGGAGGTGTTTGAAGATACAAAAAAAGGTGCTAGCTGAAGCACCCAATCTCAAACCATTTATACCGAGCATGAAAACCGTACTGACCACTGACGCAAGTTCAAAAGGATTGGGAGCAGCATGCAGTTCGGAGAAAGAGGGGAGAAAACAATAGCGTTTGCGTCACGCTCGCTACGCAAGGCAGAGGTCAACTACTCAGTAATCAAGAAAGAAGCGCTAGCGGCACATTGGGTCATGAACAAATTCAGAGACTTTGTGTGGGGAATGAAGTTCCACATGAGGACCGATCACAAGCCCCTACTCGAAGTCTTCAGCAAAAAAGGGTTGGACTCTATCTTGAGTAGGATCAGACGATGGGTTGTGAACCTCCTGGAGTTCACGTTCGAAGTGGAATACGTACCGGGAGTGAGGAACCTGGCAGCTGACTGTCTTTCTCGCTTGGTGAGTGAGGACCGTGGTGAAGCAGTCGATGGGAAGGATGAGATGGAGGCTGATAAAGAAATACTAGCGGAGAATGTGTGTGTTGTCACTCAAGGAGCCATTGAAGAGGGTAGCTGGAAGGAAGCACTCAGAGCTGACGAGCTCCTACAGAAAGTCTGTGAGAAGACAAAGGGAGGTTGGATGGACAAAGACAAACGGGAAAAACTGCTTCGACCATTCTGGATGCTCAGAAATGAACTCTCCCTCACGATGATTGTCAGTTCAGAGGTACCAGGTTGGTCCTCCTGAGACCTAGATAGTTTAGTCACCCTGGCCCATGAGGGGCACCTGGGAGTCACAAAAACCAAACAAAGGTTGCGGCTAGACTAATGGCAGCCGAGCATGGATATCGAAATTGAGAGGAAGATAAGAAACTGTGTGCCATGCTCTGCCAGCAACAAGATCCTAAAACAGCACACACCACCCATGCAGTGTAGGCCTCTTCCCATGGTCCATGGGTAGACACAGCTTCGGACACAGTGGGCCCATTGACTGGGGAACATCGCACACCTTACATTTGGTGCTCATGGATCTTACTCCAGGTGGCCAGAAGTGAAATTTGTGTCAGATCACCACGAGGGTGGTCATAGATTTTCTGCAGGAGTAATTCACCAGAGAAGGTTTGCCAAGAAGCTTATTGACGGACAATGGGGTGCAACTCTGCTCTGAATAAATGAGAGAATTCCTAGAGAGTAATGGGATAGTACACAAGCGATGTGAACTGCATCAGTCGGAGACGAATGGGATGGTCAACAACCATCAAGGAGTGGATCCAGTTAGCCAGGGCTAGTGGGATATGTTGGAAGGAAGAGGTCGTACAACGTCTGGCAAGACGGCTTTCGAATTGCTCATAGCCCAACACTAAGTTAGTACCTTGGTGGATGAAGTGGCAAAAAGGGTGGACGGACCAAAATAATGAGTCGCAGTGGCGAGACCGGGAACTTAAGGCCATGAATGATAGAAAAGCCAGGTTTGACAGGCTACATGCTGTCAAAGATGTGAGATTCCAGGTGGGCGATCTAATCAAAATCAAAGCACCCACTGGTAGAGCAGTTTGGTCCAAATTCACTAAGCTTACCAAAATTGTAAAGTTATTTAAGAATGCTGTCAAGACCAAAGAAGGAAAGATTTGGAATCTGGGGAGGGTGGTAAGGTACACTTCTCTCACGGTGGACACCGACAACACACCAGAGAGTGGGAGGGAGACACAGAGGAGGGGAGAAACGCCTGAGAAGGGTTGTTCAGGACAAGCCCAACCTTTCCCCAGGGCTAGTCACAGGAAGGTGTACCGCCCAAGGTATTTGCAGCATTACGCCACTTAATAACTACCCATGTGCATTCCCTTCTGTTTTGTTTGTTTGTTCCTAGTTGTATAAAGGAGGGGGATGTGTGCTATCTTCTACTGCAGGGGCCCACCCTGGCCTCGCCACTCAACCCCTTCCCTGTGTTTACAATGGTTGACGCCATTGTGACATGCCTTGGAATGTCACAGTGACGAACGCTCCAATTCAAGCTCCCTGCGTGGAGTCATTAAGCGGAGTTGGTGACAAACAGCTGTGGCTGAGGTCACTGTTGTAACCTGATAAATAAAGTCGCTCGTTTTTATACCTGTGTTTCCTGTGCTCCCGATTGAACGATCTAAACTTAACAGTTAGTTTAGCATACTTTATGCCAAATTATAGTTGCTTAATAATCAAAACGTTTCGTTTAGCACTAGATAATTTGGGAATTTTGCACTGTATGTTCTACTTAGTGCCCATATGTCGTGATTGTCACCATGAAATGAAACAAGTCCCTACAATCAATTTGAATTTTATTGGACCCAGGTTGTGTTTTTCTTCTCTCGTTATTAATGCACATACACTTTCCTTAGCTTACTGGCTCAGCCTATAAGCTAGTGCAGCTAATTACCTTGGCATGCAAAGATGATGCACATTGACTTTTATATGATGGATGGATGGATTCGTTTTTATCCATTTTATATTGCCAAGATTTTGATTGTATTTGTATTCATACTTTTATGGTCTTAATGACCAAAATAAAGGTTTTGAACAAAACAAGTTACTGCAATTATTTACATATATGTTTATACCTTTCAAGGTTACCCGTGGCTTCCAATGTAATTTCCTCATATTTTTTCATCTTCCTAAAAATGGTTGTGGCAATATTTTTGCTGGAGACATCCTTGATTTTACCTAGATGGAAAACAAACCAAATGCACAGTTACTGTTTTGTCTTAATGAGGAATGCACCCATAAAAAACCCTTCTACAAGCAGATAATACGATATTAAAACTGACCTTTGTTTACTGCAAGCACAATGTACAAGGCTGCTGTAAGGCTTATAATTCCTTCAACTTCCTCAGAAACTATACAGTCCGCCAACTCAGTTAAGAAGGACCTGTAAGAACATTTTTGATTAAATAGGATATTTTCATCACATTCAAATCATATTCAGCTGTATGCATGACTCACATGGAACATTACTGCTTCCACTCTTCACAAGATGTCTAGCTTTACAATACCAAATGGACAAAGTAACACATGACTTAAGTATCTGTAAAGGGCATATTCACCGCCTTCAAGCAACTAGACTGCAAATGACAAATGTTTGGTTTTAGCCAACTTATTAGTACTCATTTTAACAGTGTCTACAGGATGAACCTGTGCCTATGAGGTTGAAAAGAGAATCACTGGCTGCATGTCTTGATTGCAAATGACATAAACCTTCACCTTGTGAATATCCCCTGCGTCAGCAACATACGGAAATTCTTTCGTAGCTCCTCACGCCGACGTCACAGAAGCACGGCATCGCGCACGGCTCCGCTGACATCACTGAATCCATAATAGGACCCCGTCGGCGAGATTACATCAGCTCCGCCCTTTTTTCCATGCCCTCGAGGCTCACAGACGGACTGACAACAGTATATATACACACAGGGTACACAGTACAAAATAATCAAGGTGGAGAAGTGTGGCTCACGGTGTAGAGCAGGCAGACCCCGAAGCTGAGGTCAGACCCGGGACCAGGGTTCAATTCCCGACGCGGCAGGGTCTTGAGCTCAAATGTCCACGGACTTGATAATTCTCGCTTCGGTGCCTGCTCTAATCATGGGTTCTCACTCTGCAACTCTGGGCATTAAGCTTGCTTAATCTCCACAACGGCCCCCCTGCGGCGGGATGCCTGGCTTTCACCTTGGGGATGCCCTGTAGGGGATATCTCACAGGGAAAAGCCAGGACGGGTTCCCAAGGCAAGCGCCGGGAAACCTCCGGGTAGCTGTGCGCTCAATAAATGCAATAATAATAATAATAATAATAACACACACAGTGTGAAGACAATGCAGTAGAGCAAAAAGAAACAAGACATTGCCTTAAAAACAACATGCACAAAAGCAATAGCAACTATTATAGGTATACAAGGGTGGACAACGGGGAGGCGGGTGGGTTAGTGAGGAATCCAGAGGCAGATACTGTATTCACCAGAAAAAGCGTTACCGAAGGTAAGTAACTTGTTCTTTGTGTATAAAAACGTGAATGGGAAGGGTTCAGTACTGTACTTACTTAATCTAAAATTATCTGCCCATTTCCCCTCTTTTAAAAGCTATAGCATCTGAATTAGGCTTACAGGCTATAGTGTTATTGGAGCCCAAGCTTTTCGCGGGAGACTGGTTTATTCAGGCATATAGCGCAAAGGTAGATATCATATCATGACTTACATTTAGCCATGCACAGACCCAAGTCTCTTCTGACGGATATATCTGCCAGTGGATTCCTCATCTTGTGAATAGATTCCCACAGCAGTCCTACTCCCGGAGGAGGGTGTCCACCCTTCTATACCAAGAAGTCCTGAAGGACGGAACAAGCAAAGTGTTATTCCCTCCTCACCTCTGCATCTAAACAATAATGCTTTGCAAAAGTGTGGAGGGAGGCCCAAGTTGCCGCCCTGCAAATGTCCTCCACAGGAACACCTCTAGACAAGGTAGATGTAGAGGTCTTTACCCTAGTAGAATGAGCTCTCAAACCTTCTGGAGATTCCTTACCGGCCAGGGAGTAGCATATCTTGCTACACAAGACAATCCATCTAGACAACGTGCGCTTGTGCACCGCTCTGCCTTCCCTGCAGCCAACGAAATCCACGAAGAGTTGATCTCAATTCGGAACTCCCTGGTTCTGTCAAGGTAGAAGCTCACCGCCCTCTTAGGGTCCAGACGGTGAAGTCTCTCCTCCTCCTTGGAGGGGTGAGGGAGAGGATAGAAGGTAGGGAGGGTAATGGACTGACCCAGATGGAAGGGAGTTACCACCTTAGGCAGAAAAGCAGCCCTGGTCCTGAGTACCATTCTTTCAACATGAATAGTCAAGAACTGGGGTTTCGAACTAAGAGCTTGAAGCTCACTTACCCTCCTTGCTAAGGTAATCGCAATCAGAAAGACCGTTTTAAAAGATAACAACCTCAAGGGACACCTATGCAAGGGCTCGAAAGGTGAACCCATTAAGAAAGTAAGGACAAGATTCAAGTCCCACTGAGGCACAATAAAAGGAGTGCGAGGAAATGTATTTGTAAGACCCTTTAAGAACCTTAAAACAACAGGTGACTTAAATAAGGATGGCTGGTCCAGCAGGCAAAGGAATGCCGACAAAGCCGAAAGATAACCTTTCACTGTCGCTACAGCAAATCCCTGATGAGCCTAAGAGAGTGCAAACTGAAGAATGTCGGACAAGCAAGCCTTCAAGTGGTCAATGGACTTCTTTCCACACCATGAGACAAACTTGGACCACCTATAGGAATAGATAGACTTGGTGGAGTGCCGCCTGGGTGATAAAATAACATCCACCTCGCCAGGTGAGAGAGAAAAAGAATTCAGGTTGCCCCGTTCAATCTCCAGGCATTAAGGTGTAAGCGCTGAAGGTGGGGGTGTAGAACCTGCCCCTGCGACTGCGGAAGAAGGTCTGCCCTGAGAGGGGGACGGAGCGGAGGGCACGAGGAGAGGGAGAAGATCTGTGTACCACACCCTTCTTGGACAATCCGGGGCGATCAATATGACTTGGGCCCTGTAGGAAGGTAGATCCTGACTATGGCTGCCCCCTACTTTTTGCCCTGTATTTTAGCTGGTTTTTGACATAGTTGGCCTGGGACCCTGCCAATCAGGACCCCAGGCCTACTGCTCTCTCTGTAAAATGGATTCCAGGTACCTTAGGTACATATCCAATTGGTACTGGGCCACCTTATCAGACCCTGTAACTCAGGGCATAGGTGTACCCAGGGCCTACTAGGGGCTGCAGCATGTATTATGCCACCCCTGGCTGGCCAACTAAATCTGACACAACTGGCTGCACGACAGCTGGGGCAAGGTGGTGTAATCACCCTTTGCTGTAGATATAGTATACCTATATCTAGCCCTAAAATAGACACATAGATTCCTATCAGTCACTCCTATGGCAGGCCTTAACAATCCTGAAGGCAGAGTGCTTGGAATCATGTGAGATGGTGCTCTGGCATGAGCTGAGCCCGTTTGCAGCTTGCGGAACCAAGTCCTAATAGCTGTTCCATGATAACGCATACCATATACTCTTAAGTGCATTATAATCCTCGCGGTTATATGCCAACTCTGGTATCGCTTTATCAAAACATGTCGAGTAAGGTGCCATACGAATTGGAATACTAACCCCTCGCCAATTCTGGCGACGGGGTTAGCATTCCACCCTTCTAGAGGGACACGACATGTGTGTAACTGTGAACCCCGGTTAAAGTTAACTCGAGCCTCAGCATCACAAAATGGATGCTGCCACCACAGACACAAGTCTGACCTCCTGTTGCTGGGAATCCTTCCAGCGAGGAGAGCTTGGACAAAGGGTTTCCTGTCAGGGGCGGTGCTAGCACCATCCCAGACAGGGTTTTGTGTATCCTAGGTAGGCAGGGCTGAATAGGAAGGTGACTGCAAGTGGCACCCCGGTGCTCACTATGCATCTGCCGGCTAGAACCAGTTCCAGGGGCACACCAGCCCCTGAGCTGGGGAAAGTCCGGCATGGGAGAGGGGTGTAACCACCCCCTCCCTGGTCCCACCCATGGGCAGGACCTAGTCCCGTACCAGCCCCTTTCTTTAGTATAAAGGTGGGAGCGGGGACCCTTCAAAATTAGATCATCTTTGAATCCTGAAACTACTTTCTACGAAAGGAACTCAAGACTTCTTCTCAAGATTTCTACCTTGTGACTAAGGAGTAGTGACCCTGCATCTGCGGGCACCAACTAAGAACACTGCGGTTTTCTGCACGTCCTTCCTCAGGAATCCGACCGACCAGCACAACGAGACCCGGCTTCCCTGGCACCTCTGACCTCTACCTACATCATTAGCCCAGCTGAGATCCGTGGGTGTGACGAGACCTCGAGGGACCGGCCATCTTCAGAACTGCACGAGGCTTATCCAGCACGACCGCCTAGGGATCCTCGAGTGAGTGCCTTGGGGTTTGAGAAGCCCTAACCCTGAGCAGCTCCAGCACCGAAGTCCAGCCCCACAGCATCCACCAGATCTGCGTGGGGCCCTTCTGCTCTTTGCTGCTCACCGCGTTGTCCAGCTACTTGCCTGCTGGCTTGTGGCCCTCCTGACGACGCACCACGACGACAACACCACCACCACTGGTCTGGTTGCTCCAGACTGGCCCTTGCTCCCCTCCAACAGAGGAGCACCCCGGACCCTCCTGGTCCACTCCAGACGCCATTTTGAGTCCACCGCGTGGGCTTGCATTTGCCAAGACTTGTTGCCCCAATCCTGGGTCCAGCGACGTCGACAGCAGGTACCTTCGTGGGACAGCTCGCACCTCCATCCTGGTCGCCGACAACGCCTCCTGGTCCGAGAGACTGCAGAGCCCAGTGTCGCCCACTCATCGTCCGGTGCCATCCTGGTGCCCATCTAATCACTGGCTAGTGATTCAGAACTTGGTCCCCTCTGCTTACAGGTATCCTCCATCACCGATCCAGGCTTGGATCACATCGAACTTCATCACTGGTCACCTGCCAGCAACTTCTTCTTTCAGGCTCCATAGACTGCAACGAGGATTCCCGACGTCTTTTCAGACCTATGCAGCCGCAGCCCCTGGGCTAGGTAATCTCAGCATTTCGGTGCTCCAGCATAGCTTAACTATCCAAGGGTCCAGATCCTTTTTCGTTTCAGCTCTACCTAGCCGGATTCGTCCGATAACACTAACTTTACGAAATCTAGCATCCCTAGACTTTGTCCCGCATCCCGCGTGAGAGTGCACACTCTGCACCCGATCTCCCTAGGCCTCCTGCTAGTAATCTGAAGGTTCAGTAGTCCAGTCCTAGCGATCCTAAAGCCTATTAGAGTAGTACTTACCTGCTAGTAATTTCGCATTTCACTTTTAGAGTATATGGTTTTTCGTGCCCCTCGGGCATTTGTGTAAATTGTGCGACTTTCAGTATTTTCATAAAGAGCTTTGTATTGTGCTTAGCGCCCTGTCCTCATAAAGAGTCCAGGGCTGTTGTGTTCTAAATAAATATACTTTTATTTTCATAACAACTTGTGTGGTGTCCTTTCACTTGGTGTTCAAGGGGTATATGTGATGGTATAACAGCTGGCTTAACTCGCCCTCTAGAGTTTAGCCTAAAGACTGCTCTTGTCCATGCTACTAGGATAGCTGGTCTACGGTTGACTTACAACCAATCATCAATAAGGGTTGTTTGGACTGATACATAGTGATAACTAGAATAGTGAGCACTGCATATCAGGCCAACTTCTCACAGGCCCGATCTTGGCGAATCTTCCTCAGAACTCGAGGAATCAAGGGTATGGGAGGAAACGCGTAAAGGAGTTGTGAGCCCCAACTCAACTGAAACGCGTCCCCCAAAGCTCCCTGCATCTGATACTGGAGACCGGCAGAATGACGGGCAGTGAGCATTCTTGTGAGTGGCGAACAGGTCCACCTGAGGAGTTCTCCACGTCCGAAAGAAGTGACGAACTACCTCTGGATGAAGCCTCCACTCGTGGTCGGCTGAGAACTGCCGACAGACTGTCTTCACGCACGTTCAGAACTCCGGCCAGATGATTTGCCATCAGACAAATCTAATGGTCCTGAACCCAGGCCCAGAGACACAGAGCCTCTCTGCAGAGACAATGCAAACCCACTCCTCCCTGCTTGTTGACATACCACATCGCGGTAGTGTTGGAACCGACTGACCGCGAAGGGAAGGGAGAAAGGCCTTGAGCGCCAAACATATCGCCCGTAATTCTAGAAGGTTGATGTGAAGCAACCTTTCCTCTGGAGACCAAAGACCCTTGATCTCCAGATCCCCCAGAGCACCCCACCCTAGGGTGGATGCATTTGTTATCACTGTGGCCACCGATGGAGGCAGATGAAAGGGCTTTCCTTGAGACAGATTGCCCTCCGCGCTCCACCAAGATAGATCCGCCGCAGCTTTTCTGGAGATCCTCCCTGACTCCCGGAGATCTCAGTTGTGCTGATACCACTGCCTGTGGAGAAACCACTTGAGTGCCCTCATGTGTCAGCGTGCATGGTTGACCAACAGAATACAGGAAGCCATCAGACCGAGCAGGCGAAAGACCTTCAGGACTGGAACAGTCGCTCCATTGTAAATTAAAGGAATCATTGCCTGTATGTCGAGAATCCTTTGTGGAGGAGGGAATGCCCGACACACAGTGGTATCCAGTACTGCACCTATGAACAAGCTGTGCTGAGAGGGCACCAGGTGAGATTTGGGCACGTTTATTGAGAAACCCAACCTGTACAACAACTGAGTTGTAACCTGCAGATGATGGAGCACCTTCTCTGGCGACTCTGCTTTGATCAGCCAGTCGTCCAGATAAGGGAATACTGGTCTCCCCGACCTTCTGAGATGGGCTGCCACCACCGCCATCACCTTGGTGAAGACTCGAGGTGCAGTAGTAAGACCAAACGGAAGAACCGCAAACTGGTAATGTTGCGATCCTACCGTAAAGCGGAGATACATCCTGTGCGACTTCAGCATTGGAATGTGGAAATACGCATCGTGCAAGTCGATCGACACCATCCAGTCCCCTTGTTTCAGCGCTTGAAGAACCTGCACAAGGGTGAGCATCTTGAACTTCTCTTGCTTCTAAAAGCGATTCAAGATCCTGAGGTCCAGGTTTGGACAAAGCCTGCCATCCTTCTTGGGTATCAAGAAATACCAGGAGTAGCATCCCTGACCCCTTTCCTGCTCCGGAACCACCTCTATTGCACCTTTTCTCAGTAACGCTAGGACTTCCTCCTGCAGGAGAAGTAGGTGGTCCTCCGTGCAAAATCCTTGAGAAGGAGGGTAATTTGGGGGAAATTCCTGAAAGGGAAGAGCATACCCATTCTCTACAAGATTGAGAACCCAAAGGTCTGATGTGACCGATTCCCAATCTTGCAGAAAATGAGTAAGCCGACCCCCCACACAGGCCCAGACTGGCCATAGCGGGCACCGGGCAATTCCCCAGTGCGCCGCACGGGTGCGGGCGGCTTTTGCCCCCTGGGGCCGATTTTGTTACAGGGCATAGCTGCAAAATCGGCCCTGTAACAAAATCGGCTGCAAACCGGCCCTGGCAAAGCGCTGGGCGGGGGAGGCGTTCGACGAGCATTTTGCCAGGGTCGGTTTTGGTTCCCAGTCCGGCCCTGCCCCCACAGGACCAACATGATCCAGAATGGTGGATCCAGGGCTGCTTTGCTGTGACAGGAGCGGGTTGGGAAGAGGAGGAGGAGGAGGAGGAAGAGGAGGAGGAGACTTGACTACCTCGAGCACGGCCCCTGTAGGCTTTGTACAGGGAATTCTGCTGCTGCTGCTGTGGCTGTTTGTATGAGTGAAAGGAAGACCTTCTAAATCCCCTGAACTTCTTATTCGAAGAACCTCTGGTTTGCAGACCTAGAGACCTAGCCGTCGCCTTACTGTGGTTGAATCTTTCCAAGGCCGCATCTGCCTTCTTGCCAAACAGACCCGAACCATCAAAAGGAAGATCTATCAAAGTCACCTGCACATCAGGAGAAAACTCAAAAGTCTTCAGCCAAGCAGCTCTCCTGGTGGCAACGGATGATCCCATGATCCTTGCCACGGAGTCAGCTGTGTCCAAACCGCTCTGAATGACCTGGCGAGTGGGAGCCTGCATATCCGCTAGAACCTCACTGAAGTTCTGCCTGTCCTCTTCAGGTATCTTTGGTACCAATTGCTTCGCGGAGTCCATAAGTGCGTGAATAAAATGCCCCAGAAGGCATGTTGCATTTGTAGATTTTAAGGCCATGCTGGATGATGAGAAAACCTTTTTGCCGATTGGTCCAATCTCTTTGACTCCCTATCACTTGGTACCTGAGGGAAGGCTCCGGTAGACTTCTTGGAACAGGCTGCCTGAACTACCAGACTCTCAGGAGACGCATGAGATGAAAAAAAGTCCAGATCTCCAGGAGCAACCCTATACCTTCTCGCTACAGCCTTCGATACCGCAAGAGACGAAAAGGGCTTACGCCACACCTTCATTACCGGCTCTGTAATAGCATCATTAAATGGCAACATTGGTTCTACAACTGAAGAGGGAGAATGAAGCACCTCTGTTAATATATTAGATTTAAACTCTGCAGTAGGCAAACTCAAATCCAAGAGCTCAGCCAACTTTTTAATGACCGTGTGATACGGTGCGACATCCTTTGATGGGACATCAGGAGTCGAAGAAAGCGCCCACTCCGGAGATAACTCTAGGCCATTTGCCTCTTTAGGCTCTTCAAACAAGTGCTCAGCCTCCAGCAGTTCTCCCTCCTCTGCTTGATACCTTTGCTCCTCCAGTAGCCTTTGAGCTTCCCGCCTAGACTTCATCCTCGCAATCGGCGTCGATGGAGCCACAACCGACTCCGACGGAGCTGGTGCCGGTGCCGGCATCGTACTCCGATCTGAGGTACAGCCTGGAAAGTACGAGGTCGAGTCAGAACCGGAGCCGGTGAATATGGTATCTGCGCCGAGGACCTCTGAGCCGGGAAATGCCAGGACTGCGTTGCCGGCATAAAAGGCATGAACGGTGCCTGTGCATAAGTCTGCGGAACACCCAGAGTATAGGCCATTAGACCCATGGGACCAGATGATGCTCCAGAGGGGTTCATGGCTCTCGAAAAGATCCCGTACATCGTATTTAAATAATGCGGTGGGTCTTGACCCGGGCACGGAAAGGGTGGGTATGGTCCCAGACACTGACCCTGTTGTGGCACAATCTGAGTCGGGCCAACCGGACCCGAGGGAGGATCCATCGGAATCGAAGACCCTTCAGGCAGTGGAGCCTCCTCCTCCAGAGATGGAGTGTGTCGGCGCCGGGGAAGGATTAGAAGCTGGAGCCGGGTAATGCTCCGGAGAAGTCACAGGAGAAGGCTTATCTTGCGACTCCGGATTCGATGCAACAGACGAAGAAGAGACATAGTCCTTCCGATGTCGATGTTTGAGACTTCGAATCAGACTCTCTTCCAGAGTGACGCTGCGACCCATGCTTCTTCTTGTGCTTCTTCTTAGATCGAGAAGCATGACCCTTAGACGACCTCGAAGCCGACCTAGACTTCGAGCCGGACCTCGAACGCCTTCCACCTCTCTTCTCCTTCAATTTCTCAATGAGCAGCTTCGCCTCTCTCTCTTGCAGCGCCTTCAGGTTCATCTTATTACAGCTGGAGCATCCTTGGACGTCGTGGTCAGATGACCAGCACCAAACGCAATCCTCATGCGGATCCGTTATCAGCATTAACTTTCCGCATGCTCCACAGGGCTTGAACCTAGTTTTAAAAATAGAGGTATTCATAAATCCCATGGTTTAGTTAACTTTAGTAGCTAAGTATTTAAGTTTGAGCAAAGTCAAACCGAGCATTGCAACTGATAAATGACTGCTTATGGCTAAAAGGCTACATTTATCGTTTCAATTCTCTCGATAAGAGGTCAAATAATATGTCAAGGTTTGGCTCAACATCACTGAAGTTCAGTCAATTCAAATCTTTAGGTGCCCATGAACATTGGCTTTACATGCACTTACATTGCTGGGGCCCTACTGGTTGGGACCCAAGATTGTTGAGATTTTCCATTGAGCCCCATCTCTTGCTCAAACTGGTTACTTTTCACCAAATACAGGAGACTCAAAATCATGCAGCAGAAATAGAGGCGGCTATCTAGTTATTTAAACCACAGTCTTTGGCTCAACGGATGCCATGCAAGTCCAAATGATGGTTATTGGTGTTGGGGCCAGCTGTGATTCCCTCATCCTGAGACAAGAGAGCAAGTACAGAACTGCCAGAAATATGTGATCAGGATGTATCCTGGAGAAATGTCAGAGCACATAGGGCCACAGTTAAGCAGTAGTTAGGAGCAAGACTTCCGGATGATAATGAGAGAGGGATGGACGGGCCAAAGGACTCACTGGAGAAACGGGCAAAGTATCATACACAGCACTATTGCACTTGACACCAAAAGATTTCTCACTCACAAGTGCCTCAATCCTCGTTCCTTTTGCAAACAATGGAGCAGGATAGGCACATAGATGAGATTAATTTACTGCTGAGAACTGCCTATTCATCAAGATACACTTCTGGCTGCTGAATTTCGTTACAGCCAATGACATCTTTGAAAGTGTTGGACTTGACTCCCTCTGCAGTGTCACACCCAAACCTTTTGCCCTCACCTTTATTGTTTTCTTGACCCATTTTTGGTGGCTTTTAGGAACCAGGGCACCTTACTAATGCTAGTCAGTGCCAAAAGGCTGGTGCTCTCTCCTTAAAACACGGTACAATTGTCTTATAGCCAATTAGCACATTTAATTTACATATAAGTCCCTAGTAAAATGGTACTACAGGTGCCCAGGACTGGAAAATTAAATGCTACTAGTGGGCTGCAGTAATCCTGAAGCTTTGGGCTCTTCGCAACCGCGAGAGGGCTTGTTCGCCACAAGAATTTTGTGACCAGCATTGACCGCAAACGCGAAGCTCCGGTGTCAATGCTGTAGTGACGACCGCAAACGCGAAGCTCCGGTGTCAATGCTATAGTGACGACCGGCAACGCAAGATGTACGCTTCAAGCTACAGCATCAATAGCTGTGGTGATAGCCGACGCAAAGCTACATCAACTACCGTCCACGACGCCCAACAGGGTGTTTGTACTAAAGCGATGACCATATGCGACAGCCAGCCTGCTCTTCACGGTATAGAAAAGAATGTCTGCAACGCTCTCTCTACTCCCCATGCCCTTCTTAACTGCAAATGGAACTCTTTACAATGAACTTTAAAAGGTAACATTTTCAGTTAGACAAACCTAGCTTCTGTATCCGGACGTGTTGCATCTCGATCAGCCCGTACTTGTAATATGCAACCAGTCTCACACAACCAGATTACAGTGAGTGGTGCTTTGTGCCTCAAGGTTAAGCCCGCCTTTTTTAAGCTAAGCTACCATAGGGTTAATTTATTGACTTTTTTGGTTCACCTTGACAAAGATTGTGGTTGTTGCTTGAGAAGGGCTTACGTTACCAACAACCCAATTCCTCACAAAGTGTATTACCTTCATAGACTGTCATGGCAGAGAAAACAAAAGACGACTTTTTTTGCAACAAGGCTGCTCTGAAGAAAATGGGGGACAGGAATATAGATGAGGACCTCACTGAAAAAGCAATCTAATAAAGAAGGTGAAAGCCCTTTTCAGATCAATCCCCGCAGCAGGGATGTATGACGTTACAACGCATGCTTTTACCACGCATGCCGTTACAACGCAGTTTTTACAACGCATACCATTACAACGCATAGCGCTTTGGGGTGCTGGATAGTGAATAGTTTAATTTACTATTCCAACTCCAGTCCCCGTGGATAGTAGGGAAGGTTTTGGATAGTAAATTAAATCTATTCTCTATCCTAGAGCGCCCCCCCCCCCCCCCCCCCCCCAGCGCAATGCGTTTTAATGGTAGTGCGTTGTAATGGTTGCGTCGTAATGGTAGTGCGTTGTAACAGTTTCGTTGTAAAGGCTGTTTACCCCCCAGCAGACCTGGATTAGAAAATCAAAAGGATTGAAACAGCTATATTGTTAAAGAAGCAGAAAAAAGGATGGTCTTCATAAGTAAGCTCTATAAATTGAGAAAGCATTGTTGGTGTAATCTACAGGAGGGCCGGAGTCAAACAATGAAAAATGTATTAAAAACAGAATGTAAAGTTCTGTAGTAGGGGATCTCTGTGTATTGTCATAATCTAGTGGATAGTCCCACTCATGTGCGGGGACCCCGGAGCAATCAAAAATAATCTCTTAAGCTTTCTTCTCAGCAGTCCAGCATAGACACTTAAGAGAGAATTAAAGACAAATAATGCAGCCTATACCTGCAAGGCTACACTGTCCAGTACTTCAACTAGAAATGCAAAGGATATTCCACCAATATCATATTCAACACAGTCTGCCAAATTTCACCCATCGAGAAACTTCCCCTTCTCAAAATCCTTGAAATGATAGAGAGGAAGGGGCGGACAGACAAGCCCCCCATAGGCTGCAATTATGTGCCTTAAAAAGGGATACCGTGCCTTTAAGGAAACTTTCCAGAACTCTCGGTATCCCAGAAAGCACAGCAACTCCCTCCACTTTCAGTTCTTTTTTTCCGGCTCCTGCTAGCAGGACCCTGGAGCATTGAGCTCTCCCTTTTTTCAGTGTTTTGTCGAATTATTTACACTTTTCAAGTGTTTAGAGTGTTTCACTCTACATGTTTTGCCCTTTCTTCCTTTTACTGGTGTCTTCTGGTGAGTTTGGCCACTCTTTTGTCAGATATGCCTTCCTTATTTGACAAATGTCCTGAGTGTGCCAGGAAGAAGGTCAAATCTGATCCACACAGGGTGTGTATCCTATGTCTCCCTTCTTCTCATGTCCCTGTGGATTGTGAGATCTGCCAGCAGTTCTCCAACAGGACCCTGAAGGACAGAGAGAAATCTCGGCTCCAAGGACTGGAGCAAAGAAGACCGTAAGGTCAAGGTGGGTCTGGGCATGGAGAGGCCTCTTCCTCTGCCCGTACTTCAGCCTCTGGGGGGCTCCCCAGGAAAGAGAAGGCCAGAAAACAGCCCAGGTCTCTGTCAACGTCGATACCCTCGAGGTCGGCGTTGATAGGAATGACCACTGTCTGCTCCCTGTCTCCCCAGGGCTCTGGGTTGAAGCAAAGTCGAGGGGATTGACCTAGAGACCTCGGACGACGTAGACGTCGAGGACCGCTTCGTCGTCGAGACGCCATCGATGTCGTGATGGGTCTGGAAGGCACCGGCGCTCGCCGTCGAGGCGACACCGCCGTTCGACGTCTACTCGACATTCGTCGTCGAGAAGATCATCGACGTCGAGAAAGAGATCACCGACGTCAAGAAGATCTTAGACGTTGAGAGGGAGATCATCGATGTCGAGCAGGAGGTCAGCGTCGAGAAGGAAAAAAATCGACTTCCAGGGGGCGTTCTAAGGCCAGGTCGGATTCCCAGGGCTCTGTAGTCAGCCTTTCCTCGTCTTCCACGAGCCCACGGTCGCGGCGGCGGCGTCGCTCGTCCACGAGGTCGGCCTCGAAGTCACCTCTGTCAAGACCGGCGCAGAAAAGAAGGAGAGTGGTAGAGTCTCTGGGTTCGGAGTACTCCCAGACCTTTTCGCCTTCACGGCCTAGGACGCCTACGCCTCCCGCGTTGCCCAAGGACCCTCCTCCGCATAATCCTACACCTCCACCGCCTCCTCCTCCTCCTCATAACCCTCCTCCTCCACTGCCACCTCCACCGAGGTCTCTCTTTTTTTTGCCTCATCTCCCTACAACGCCTACGGGGCCTCCACGTCCTAGGCTCCCGCATCCTCCACAGCTCCCTCCTTTACGGCCAGTGGATAATCTGAGGCGAGGAGGTTGAGATCTCGCTCCAGACAGAGGGACAGATCTGTGACCGTCGCTCTTCCACACGGTCCAGACAGCGCCACAGGAGGGACAGGTCTAGGTCCCGCCACACGGAATCGTCCAGTGCCCAGAAAGATTCACCCACATTGTCGGACTCCCCTCGGACGAGGGTGTCTTCAGTAGACGACATCGTCTCCTTCCAAGAGGTGTTTCGTGGGGCGGCAAAACTGGGCATTACACTCACGGTGCCCACGCCATCGACTTCAGTCATCTTCGAGACCCTGCACAAGAAACAGCTGTCTTGCCCCTTGTTGCCCTTGGTGCCAGGCTGGAGGAACCTGCCATGGAGCTCTTCCTCACCCCTGCCTCTACAAAATCGGCACCTTCCAGGCTGCAAAAGAAATACCGGGCCCCGGACTCAGACCCGGTGTTCCTTCGCTCGGACCCTGTAGCGGGCTCGGTGATTGTGAATGCGGCAAGAAAACAGCACGCCACCGCCCCGTCGTCGACAGTGCCTCCTGACAAGGAGAGCCGCTTGATGGACTCGGGTGGCAGGAAAGTCTGCGGTACGGCCTCCACTTCGATGAAGGCCGCGAGTGCCTCGGCTCTGTTGGGCCGTTACGACCGGGCCTTATGGGAGTCCCTGCAGCAGTTCCTGGAACACATGCCCAGGAATAGATGGGAGTATTTCCAAGAGATCATTAATGAGGGGATGATGGTCTCCAACCAGGTGATAAGCTCGGCTGCGGATTCCTCGCTCTTGGCAGCCCACGGGTACTGCCATGGGATCAGCCTGCGGCGCCACGCCTGGCTGCTTCTGACGTCACTGAAGCAAGAGGCGCAGCAGAGGGTCGCCAACCTACCGTTTTCAGGGGCGACCCTGTTCGGCAAGCATGCGGAGAAGCCGAAGGAACAGAGGAAGACCTTCCGCCCGTTCCAGACGCGTTACGGTGCGCAGGACAGAGGGCACGGTCTGCAGGCTGGACAGCAGCAACAGCAGCAGCAGCAGCAGTACCAGCGGCGGCCGTTCCAAAAGCGCCAGAGGGGTAGAGGTGGTCAACAGTCCTCCGCCGCGAACAAGGGCCCGGCCGGGTCTAGGCCCTGAGGTGCTACTTCCCCCTTGTCCGTTACCCGCTCCGGTGGGGGGAAGCATACAAAACTACTTGGCAGAGTGGTGAAAAATAACTCCGGACAAGTGGGTGCTGAATATTGTTTGCAATGGATACAGTCTTCGTTTTCTTAGCCCGCCTCCAGTGATTCCACCGGTTTGCTCGCAGTTCCAACTGCGGGAGCTCCAGGCGGAGGCCAATACCCTGTTAAGAAAAAGGGCGATAGAAGACGTCCCTCTGTCTCAAAGGGGAAAGGGTCTTTACTCACGCTTCTTTCTGGTACGCAAGAAAGACCAGAACGAGTTCAGGCCCATTCTGGATTTGCGACAAGCAAACAAATGGATTCGCAGGGAGAAGTTTCGCATGCTGTCTTTGCACCAGATTTACTCTAAGCTGCAAAGGGGAGACTGGCTTTGCGCGATAGATCTGCAGGATGCATACTTCCATGCTTCCATTGCACGGAAACACCGGAAGTTCCTGCGCTTCCAAGTAGGCACCAATCACTATCAATACACCCTACTCCAATTTGGACTGAAGTCTGCGCCCATGACTTTTTCAAAGTGCATGGCAGTGGTGGCGGCACACCTGAGAAAGAACAAGGTGTTTGTTTACCCAAACCTGGACGATTGGTTGATCAAAGCCTCCACCTTCCAGGAAGCGCAATTGCACTTCAACAGGACGGCCGTTCTGTTGAACCAGCTGGGGTTGCACATAAACATGTCAAAGTCTGTCCCGATTCCTGTCCAGTGCCTACAGTACTTGGGAGCCTCCATCAATACGCTGTCAGCAAGCGCGTCTTCTTCGGAGGAGAGACGCTCATCGCTCCTTCGCAAAGCTCAAGCTCTCATGGCTGTTCCATCTACAACAGTGAGGACAGTGTCTTCTCTACTGGGGTCGATGGCCTCTTGTATCTTCCTCACTCCACATGCACGCCTTAACATGAGGCGCTGCAGGAATGTCTGGAGGATCAGTGGGACCAGAGGCGAGGGAACTGGGACGACAGGATACAACTGTCCCTGCATGCTCAGCAGTCCCTGAGATGGTGGTGTTCAGCAGAGAACCTCCTCAAGGGAATTCCGTTCCACAAGGACATTCCCACTCAGACTATCGTGACGGATGCTTCTCTCCACGGCTGTGGAGCACATTCCGGACAGTTACAGATCCAAGGGACGTGGTCCCCGACTGAGTCCACGTACCACATCAATTTCCTGGAACTCAGAGCTGTTCACTTGGCGCTGAAGGCCTTTCATCTGTCCTTCCAGAACAACTCTCTGCTTGTACAGACGGACAATACGACCACGATGTATTACCTCAGCAAGCAGGGGGGCTCGAGATGGCGCACACTGTCACAGGAAGCGCAGGCGATCTGGCACTGGCAACTAGCCAGAGGACTGACGATAACGGCTACCCATCTGCCAGGTGTGCAGAATGCTCAGGCGGACGCACTCAGCAGACTGATCCAGGAAAACCACGAAATGCTAGAAGAAGTCTTCGCCAGGTGGGGCACTCCAGCCGTGGATCTGTTCGCCACTGCGGACAACAGAAAATGCCGAGACTTGGCATCCAGGTATTACCAGCAGGGGACTCTGGGGAATGAGTTATGGATCAACTGGTCGAACAGCTTTCTGTATGCTTTTCGACCCATTCCCCTGATTCCGGTGGTGCTCATCAAGCTGTCCCAGTCAAGGGCGCGGATGATCCTCATTGCCCCGGAATGGTGCAGACAGTGGTGGTTCACAGACCTACTTCACCGGTCTCTCCTTCCTCACATACAGCTGCTGTGCGGCCGGACCTTCTCACGAAGTTCGGGGGGCAGATGGTGCACCGCAACCTCTCGTCTTTGAGTTTGGAGGCATGGCTCCTGAGATAGTGCAATATGGCCATTTGAATCTTCCTGAAGATTGTATGGACATACTGAGGGAGGCTAAGCGTCCTTCCACTAGGACTACCTATGCTTACAAGTGGAAGAGGTTCTGCATCTGGTGAACGTATAAGAACTATGATCTGACGACATCCAAGGAAGATGTCATCCTTCCATAACTTTTGTATTTGGCGCAGTCTGGCCTTAATTTCCATTCTATTAAGGTTCATTTTGCTGCGCTGACTGCCTACAGGAAATGCCCTTCACAGACATCCTTCTTCCAGATTCCTGTGATAAAGGATTTTTTGGAATGAATGAACGGGGATTTGTAATGCGCAACCAAGCCCAAGGGCATCAAGGCGCAGGCGACAGACAAACACATAGTCTCATAGTATCCAATCCAGAGATTACTGATAGGCCTTAGTAAAAAGCCAAGTTTTGAGATGTCTGCGAAAGACCACCAGTGAAGATTGACTGGTCAGTTCTGAGGGGAGGGAATTCCATAGCTTGGGAACCAAGGTGGAAAAGGCTCTACCAGCCCACTTAGCTCAAGAAAATCTGGGGACAGAGAGCATGTTCTTAGAGGCAGAGCGGAGTGTTCTACTGGGAGTATAGGCACAGACAAGGCACCTGATGCCTTCCGAGCCAGAGCCATAGACAGCCCTATGGGCAAAACAGAGGAGTTTGAAGGAGATCCTAGAGTGGACAGGAAGCCAGTGGAGATTCTTCCTAGCCTGAGTTACTGAGGCAAGCCTCGGGAGGTTCACAACCACCCTGACTGCAGCATTTTGTACCATCTGGAGACGATGGACAGAGCTCTTATTTATGTCACTGTACAGGGCATTGCAGTAATCAAGCCTTGAAAAAACCAAGGCACTGTGGCTTGTTTCCGGGCAGCCGGGGACAAATAGGAAGCAATCTTTCTTAGCATCCTGATGATGTGGCAGCAGGTGGATACAGTCCTATTGATCTGAATGTCAAAGGAGAGTGCAGAATCTATCAGGACTCCAAGGTTCCTAGCAGAGGAGATCTTCTGATTTCCACCAAAAATTAGGACCTGCGTCTATTCCCCATTCAGTTTTAAAAAGTTCTGAATCATCCATTGGGATACTGCCTCCATGCATGATCTGAACTTGAGGGCTGAATCGTTGACCGATTGAGTGATAGAGACCATAATCTGAGTGTCGTTGGCGTACGACAGCACCTCAAATCCAAAGGATCTCACCACTTTGGCAAGTGGGGTCACGTAAATGTCAAATAGTAGGTAGGGGACTTAACGAAGAACCCTGCGGGACCCCACATTGCACTGACTGGGAAGGAGAAAGAAAGCCAATAGACTAAGAGCGGAACCTCCAACCCCAATCCCCTCGAGCCTAGAAATCAGGACTGAAGGGGACAGGGTGTCGAAGGCTCCTGTAAGATCGAGCAGAACCGGAAGGGTAGTGTGGCCCCTGTCGACCTTGGAGCGGATGTTGTTAATCCCAACAGTAAGGGCAGATTCCGTGCTGTGAGCATTCCGAAAGCCATGTTGAGAGACATCCACCAGATTTGAGCTCTCTAGAAAAGAGGAGGGATGGCGGTTAAGATAAGCCTCAAGGATCTTGGCCGGCGCTGGTAAAAGGGAGATGGGACGAAATTTTTTTTAAACTCCCGGATCCAAAGAAGTCTTCTTAAGAAGAGGTTTAACGACTGCTGTTTTCCAAGGGAGGGGAAAAATCCCCTCTGTAATTGTCAAGTTCATAACCTCTAATAATGGAGGAAAAACCACCTCCCTGCAGGCCTTCAGAATTTTCAAAGGACAGGGGTCCAAAGGCGAGCAGGATTTGGTGTTATCAAGGAGGCGATTTAATTCTTCCAAAGCCAGCTGAGGGAAGACAGAAAGACCCAACTTGGAGATCCCATCCTGGGGAGAAAAGGAAGGGAGGAGAGACAGTGCGGGGTTAGCATCAAGTTCAGAGTTAAGAATTTCAAGCGACTTATAAATATCAGCAATTTTTTAATGGAAAAAGCTTGCGATATTATCGCAGAGCTCCTGGGTCTCAACTATGGAATCAAATGTTTTGGGCACGATAAGAGAGTCAATGATTTTAAAAAGATCTCTGGAAGATTTTAATGAAGCATTCCAGTTGGTGTAATAAGTCTTTTTTTCCTTAACTACGTCCCTCTTATATTCCCTTAACAAAAGTTTATGTTGGGTTTTTCCGGAGGGATCGGGATGGGCATGCCAGTGTCTCTCCTTGTCAACATTTCTGCCGTAACAGCCTGAGACGGTCAGAGTACCAAGGCATAGCAGGACTCTTTTGGGCGGAATAGTGCTGTTTGGCACGAGCCAAGATGTCTATCGCACTTGAAAGAGCATTAGACAGGCCTAATGCTGACGCGTTCGGGTCAGACATTGGGAGAGAGCTAAATTCATCCATAAACGGAGTAAGGGTATCACTGTTGATCTCCCTATAGTTCCTTCTGAATTCCCATTGCTTACAATTGGAATAATCGGGGTGGTAGAATTGGTTTTGAGCTCAAAGGACACCGCCGAATGGTCTGACCAGGCTAAGGGAATAGACATTCCAATTGTCAGTCTGGTGTCATTAGAGAAGACGCCATCCAGCGTGTGACCAGCTAGATGAGTGGGACCTTCTACTAGTTGCATCAGGCCACATGAGGCCAGGCCTTCTACTAGAGACAACGTATCTCTAGAGCATGCGTCTTCTAGGTGAAAATTAAAATCAACCAAGAAGGGTGAAATTTGGTCTATTGATGGCTCGAGGCGCCTTCCAGGACAGGCTTGAAGAAAGTGTTTCCTCCTGTTCGGCTTCCTTCGCGGGATGTGGTGCTGTCCAGGCTGATGAAGTACCCTTTTGAACCCATTCATAAGGCCTCGCTGCAGCACCTGTCCTGGAAGGTGGCGTTCCTCGTGGCCATTACATCGGCCCGCAGGGTGAGTGAAATTCAGGCATTGTGTTGCCAGGAACCTTATACTGTATTTCATGCTGCTAAGGTTGTGATGCGTACTCACCCCAAGTTCCTTCCTAAGGGGATTTCTGATTTTCATGTTAACCAGACTATAACTTTACCTACATTTTTTCAGAATCCTTCCACTCCAGCGGAAATGCCTCTTCATTCCCTGGATGTCAGAAGGGTGTTGACATTCTATCTGGATAAAACCAAGGATATTCGTAGGTCAGACCAATTGTTTATCAACTATGGGTCGGTCAGGACTGGTCTTGCTACCTCTAAACAGTCCATTTCTAGGTGGATTGTGTCCTGTATCCAGTTATGTTATCAAAAGGCTAATAAGACCTTAGGGGGTAAGCCTAAGGCTCATTCCACCAGGGGCAAAGAGGCTACAACAGCTTTGCTCCATAATGTTCCCATTGCAGACATCTGCAGAGCTGCCACGTAGAAGTCGGTCCATACCTTTGCGAAGCATTACTGTCTGGACTCTGATGCCAGAGTAGATGCTCAGGTTGGGCAGGCTTCATTACGAAATCTGTTTGCATAGTAGTGGTGTTGTCTTTTTCCTCCACCGCCGGTTTGGTTGTGGGGATGGGCCTGCCATTCTATTCACTAGATTATGACTATACACAGAGAACCCCTACTACAGAAAGAGTAGTTTCTTACCTGTAACTCCAGTTCTGTAGTAGGGGTATCTCTGTTCTAGTCATAAGCGCCCGCCCTCCTCCCCGGTGGAGAAAATGATGAAGTACGGAATGCTACAGGTCTAGCTTTATACACCTCCAAAAAGAACTGAAAGTGGAGGGAGTTGCTGTGCATTCTGGTATACAGAGAGTTCTGGAAAGTTTCCTTAAAGGCACAGTATCCCTTTTTAAGCCACATAATGGCAGCCTATGGGGGGCTTGTCTATCCAATCCCTTTCTCTCTATCATTCCAAAGATTTTGTGAAAGGGAAGTTTCTCTATGAGTGAAATTTGGCAGACTGTGTTGAATATGATATTAGTGGAATATCCTTTGCATTTCTAGTTGGAGTACTGGACAGTGTAGCCTTGCCGGTATAGGCTGCATTATTTGTCTTTAATTCTCTCTTAAGTGTCTATGCAGGACTGCACAGAAGACAGTTTAAGAGATTATTTTTGATTGCTCCGGGGTCCCCGCACTAGATTATGACTATAACAGAGATACCCCTACTACAAAACTGGAGTTACAGGTTAGAAACTACTCCATAGTGCAATATGGTATCCAAGTGGAGGCTGGAGCAATGCTGCAAGATGCTAGACATCATTAGCCTCACTGATGCAGTTTTAGGTTCCCTTTATACCTAGGGCTCACCCATCTTGCCTCAAAGTCTGATGTACTCAAGAGCCTTAACAATCCCAGAGTACCTCGACGATAAGGACACTTCTGTGGTATGAGAGTTGGAAAGACAAGAAATACAAAATATAAAAGGGGCCATTTTATGCTTCAACACTACTAGGCACAACTATTAATTTGGCTTCTCTGTATGAATTAACTGGGTCCATTAGGTATCTGTGCAGTGCCAAAAGAGTGCATTGCAACATGTATGGTGGATCCATCCTCAGGACAAGAAAAATCAACTGTCACTGGTGATAGCGTTACAGTGCTACAACCACTGAAAACTCACATGCTGGTCTTATTAGTAATAAACTGACTGCCACATATCCTGCCTTCAGTGAGGCTCTGTCAGCACAGAGAGGCTCATGGTATACAACAGGGTCTGAATTGTACCAAGTCCTGGGTGACTGTGATCAGTCTAAATGGTATCACTGCTGTAAAGTGGACCTCAGTGCGACTCATCTTGCCTATTCCCAACCAACTGTATCAACACTCATCTCATGCAACCCAGAGATGGGCCTGTGTCACAGCTAAAGGCCTACCTGCAGCACCAGCTCTTGTAAAAATCCTCATGCAAGCGGCACCTCTGCGATGCTAGGACCATAAACACTTCCTCCTACTTGGCCGCAAAACCCTGAAACAACCTCTCTCTCTCTCTCTCTCTCTCCAACTCCGAACAGCCTCAACCCTTGAGTTTAGGAAGAGGTTGAAAACCTGGATATTCAACAGACAGCCCGGAGCAGTGCCCCCGCACCAGTATACCCTCATGAGTGATAAATTGAGCTCTATAAATCAGCTTTGATTGATTGATAGTAGAGCCCTCTGCCACTCTAGATCATTATGTCTCACTGACCAGACCAGGCCACATCTGATCTCCTCAGAGCTCTGAATAAGTGTGCAGAACCATCTCCTGCATCCACATTGGGCCACTGGCACCATATAAGAAGAGATGTGTGGATTGAGAATTTCAGTGTCTCCCATGTCAGTCTTGCCACTCATCAGTACTGTTCTGCTCATAAAATGTGTCACTGCTTGCTCACTGTCAAATGATGTTGTATCACCTGGAGAACAAAACTCTCCCTTGAGAGTCAACTGTGAAGTAGTTGCGAAAAAAACACCAAGGACAATACTGCAACATTGACCTGTAAAGGGGAGGGGAAACCAGGGTACATTCAATCTCTGTATGCCCTGGGTGAATGCTCCTTGGCACTAATGGACTACGGGAACGCCCTCTACGCTAGAATCGACAAATCCCTGCTACGCAAACTCCAGATCATCCAGAACACCACAGCCAGACTCGTCCTCGGCATCCCACGACAAGATCACATCACCCAACACCTGCAAGACCTCCAATGGCTCCCCGTCGAGAAAAGAGCAACGTTCAAGCTACTCACCCATGCCAACAAATCCCTCCACAACACAGGACCCAAATACCTCAACAAAAGAGTCTCCTTCCACATACCCAAGAGAAACCTCTGCTCGGCCGACCTCGTCCTAGCAGAAACCCCACGCATCTGCAGAACCAGAGCGGGTGGAAGAGCCTTCTCCTACGTCGCTGCAAAGGCCTGGAATGAGCTCCCACCCTGCACATCTTCAGGAAGAGCCTCAAAATCCTTGCTTTTTGGCTGACTCAGAGTTTTACTAGCTACACTTCTTTAAAGTGTTCTATCTTTCTTTCAGTGCCCATTTTCCCATAAAAATCATAAATGACAAAGCAATAATTTGTTATCTTCATGTATCTTGTACCCTCCAACATTTTCCGATCCAGAGTTTCAATTTAAAATAAAGAACATGCGCCATAAAAAAATGATGGTGATGGGATATGCTAAAGTACAGAGTTGATCTAACAAAGAAAACATTTGAAAGTTATAGGAAATCTACTGGACAGAAGCCAAACACAATTCTAGATGCACGTTTCTGACAACTCAACCAATCAAAAGCAGCAGTTCTACTTATTCCATTGACTATTGCCTGTATGAGTCTTCAGTACTAGTGCCACAATTACTAACCTAAAGCTTTAAAAAGAAAAGCCAATTTACGAAAGAGTGCAGCTGATAAATGTATCTCTTGACTACTGTAGGCACCTTATACTGGCATCTTAAAAACATAAACGACACTGAAAAATATATATTTACCTCATGACGTTTGATGACTTGGCTATTATTGTCATTAAGCAACAAGAAAGCGGTGGCAAATGTGAACACGTTTCTGGCACAGTAAATTCTTCAATATTCGAAATCTAAAGGAAACAAATATTTTATTCAATACCAAAAAAGAGACCGACCAAAATGAAAGAAAAAGATGGGTTTGAAACCAGAACGGCTCCAACTATAGCGATCATTTTATTTGCCATTTCTTAACTCAGAAATACTTTTCAAATCAGCACAGATAGAACTGGTCACTAGAAAAGCAGTAGTTAGTAAATGATAACATGCCCCCACCACCACCATTGAGTTATTGTAACTCAACAACGAGTTCCATTGTTTAGGCTAGGAGCTAATTAGCAAAATCCTAGTTACATACAAATAGGAACAATTTGCATTCTTAATTAAGAAATTACTTATCGTCTGTAACTCTCTTTCTGGTGGAAACTTTACGTAGTGCAAATTCTTCACCTTGTGAATACTCCTAGGTACCAAATTGGAACCGGAAATTTTCCTCTGCATTGCTCAGGTCGCATTGTGCAGCTGCACATTGACTCCATTCGTCCACAGAAGTGATGATGGAGCAATTAATGCACCAAACCAGTGCACTGACAAAACTTTCTTTCTTTCTGTGCCTTAGCACGCAGATCCAGAGCTAGCGCCTTCTTTTCTTTATCACTTGACGAATTGCCTTTCTTCAAAATGTTTCCAGTATGCAAGTGAAGTGTTACCTTCTAAAACCACAGTCATTAAAATTTATAGGGATTATCGCAAACAAACCTCACACAGATGTCCACGAGGTAAAGACCTTGTGCCTAGGGTTGGGCCACGACTCCCAAGTTATACAGGGAGTGTGCCCTGGTGAATCCAAAGGCGATTCGGAACAAAAAGTCAAGCTGTATGTTGTAAAACATCATTGGAAATCATGGAAAGGCCACTTCCACTCAAAATAAGGGTCTCGGACAAGTTTCCGTTCTCAGGGCTGAATCAAAGAAAAAACACAAGCAGTCCAAGGGACCACCTCCTAGACTGGCCACGCTCCTCCTGAGTAATATAGTCTCTTAGTGTTGGGAACAATTATTTCCACCATGTCATCATACAGGCTGGACAAAATAATAAAATGTATCTCATCTTCAATGCAGGAAAAATTGCCACATGTGAAATAAAATGACTTAAATGGTAACATGCCCATTGGGGGTGTACCAGATGGAAGTCTCTGCAATCATCTGAGGAATCCAGTATTTAGATGGCTCCAGAGTTCTGCTCCAGGTAAAGAAGCATTCCGGCACAATGCCTTGTATACTTCAAAAGCAGGGGACAACGTTTTCTCCTTTTTCCACTGTAAAATGTGAGGTTTCTGTTCCACCTCTTTATGCAAGAAAGTTACTCATTCTGAGAATATGGGTCTTCCACATGATGATAAACTGACTCCTAAAAACGTAAATCCATCCACTTGTTAAAGGCTATATTTGTTCAAAGTAAAATAATGTTCTCACCATTATGTAGCCTGAACATCACCGTGTTTTTCTAGCCTTGTTTGCTGGGCCCTTGGCTCTACAGTAGGCAGCAAACGTATCAAGTAGATCTGTAAAGGGAGTTTCCTCAGCGAATAATGGAGATCTTGCTCCCCTATAGCCTTGGGGCATCACCCTGGTAGTAACCTCAGACACCACTTGACTTAAGTAAATCACAGTGTCAATGGGAGGGGTAATAGGGTGAAGCCCTGCTCGATGCGTTCATTGACCAAACATGGTCATATTGTTTTGCTGGAACCACTCCAATCTGGCCACTGCAAAGTTCCTGTCAAAGTCGAATTAAGATGTTCAGAAGAGCTACAGGAGTAGTCCTACTATGAACGGATTTCCCAATGACTGTCTTGGCACAATGTTGAATGTGGATCGCAAATCCACAGAAACTACACAAAGAGGTACTCTTTTTACTTTAAAAAACGTTCCAGGAAAAATCTGAATAAGGTCGGCGGGGCCCGATTTCTTTCTAAACCCGAGTTGATTCTGGAACAAATTCTTATTAGACTCAGTCCATGCTTCAAATATGGACAGTAGTACTGAAGTAAATTTTTCTAGACTTTATAAAGGAGACTAATCTGGCCATAGGGTATGTTACTCTTACAACGCAACTATTACAACGTAATGCTGTTACAACGCAGCTATTACAACGCAGGATCCATTACATCGGATGCCATTACAACGCATGGCATTACATAGCAGATGCTATTACAACGCATACCATTACATCGTAAGTATTGGTAAGTATATAATTTTTTTTTATTTTATTTAATATTATATAATTGATTTAATTATTATTAATTATAAATAAAAATATTTATTTCGTTTTTAAATATTGTAAATTAAATATATTAATTTAAGTAATTTTTTTAATAAGTATGAGTATAGGAGTATATGTTTTGGGGTACTGATGTATATGTTTTGGGGTGTTTGGGTATTTTTAGGTTTTAGGGCTGGGTTTGGGTTTTGGGGTACAGGGGTGTTTTTAGGTTTTAGGGCAGGGTTTGGGTTTTGGGGTACAGGGGTGTTTTTAGGTTTTAGGGCAGGGTTTGGGTTTTGGGGTACAGGGGTGTTTTTAGGTTTTAGGGCAGGGTTTGGGTTTTGGGGTACAGGGGTGTTTTTAGGTTTTAGGGCAGGGTTTGGGTTTTGGGGTACAGGGGTGTTTTTAGGTTTTAGGGCAGGGTTTGGGTTTTGGGGTACAGGGGTGTTTTTAGGTTTTAGGGCAGAGTTTGGGTTTTGGGGTACAGGGGTGTTTTTAGGTTTTAGGGCAAGGTTTGGGTTTTGGGGTACAGGGGTGTTTTTAGGTTTTAGGGCAGGGTTTGGGTTACAGGGGTGTTTTTAGGTTTTAGGGCAAGGTTTGGGTTTTGGGGTACAGGGGTGTTTTTAGGTTTTAGGGCAAGGTTTGGGTTTTGGGGTACAGGGGTGTTTTTAGGTTTTAGGGCAGGGTTTGGGTTTTGGGGTACAGGGGTTTGTGTTTTGGGTTAATTAAATTATATTTACCATTTTTAAATTAATTAAAATATGTTTAATAAATTAAATTAATTTTATTTCATTAATTACATTTTTAAATTAAATTAATTAAATTAAATAAATTATTTCAATTAATTAAATTTCATATCAATTTTAAAAATATGTACATTATGTTAATTTTATTATTTACATTAAATTATTCCCATTTTCTATTTAAATTACATTTATTAAATAGATATTATTTTATTAAATTAAATTAATGGCTATTTTAAAATGTATTTTATTAAAATTAATTAAATTAAATTAATTAAATTAACTTAATAACATTTTTAAAAAAAGGTATACTTACCTATACTTACGATGTAATGCCATGCGTTGTAATACCATCTGCTATGTAATGCCATGCGTTGTAATGGCATCCGATGTAATGGATCCTGCGTTGTAAAAATTCCGTTGTAACGGAATGCGATGTAATATTTCGCGTTGTACTGACACCAATCCGGCCATAGTTGCCTGGGTCATATGGTCACCAATCTTGTAAACTAGCACTATGTCTACACCAAGCCAGGAAGAAGGTATGAGGGCCCACCCAGTTACTAAAGTGATGTTACCCTCCCCCCCACCCTCCCCAGAGAAGACAGTCTGATTTGTGTAGATCAGCCGGCATTTTATCAAAGCCACAGCTAACCTTTCTGTTACATTCTATCCTCATTGCATTTTCCTGTACCTTTAAATCCTGCATGTTTTTCTTTAAGTGTTCTTAGAACACTACTGTGTCCTTGCCTACAGGTCAGTTGCACTGTTCCTGTGGACCAAGAGACTGCTGTTCATGTTGCTGTGCTGCTTAATAAACCAACCTGCTTTCCCACCAGTTCCTCTGATTATTTAACAAAATTGGCGACGAGGGTGACCTTATACTGGTTGAAGAGCAGCACAGAGGTGGAGTTCATCGATTTTTTTTTTTGTAAAAAAAAAAGAAAACCTACAATCAAATCTTCTTTACTTCAAGAAGCATCTACGAAGATTGGCAAGAATTTAACTACTAGTAAGAAGAAAATCCGATTTGAAGAACTCCTACCAACGCAAACTTGATGATTTATCAACATTTTAAGGTAATTCTGATTGTTTACCTTTGAATTGACTCTGACTGGTGGATCGGCATTGGTGCGTGTGACAGACGCGAGACTGCATCAGCGCGTGTCCGCATCAGCTGTTGTGTGACACGAGCTCATCGGCGCTCGAGATCCTGCTCGAGATTGCATTGTCTCGTTGTATGCGCGAAGTTGTCATCCGAGCCAGCTGTCCAGCTGAGGAGTCTCGCACTACAAGAAGCAAAGACATTGGCAAAGGCGGATCAGCGCGTGATGACGTAATCACGCATCAATCCTAAGCGCGGCGGCCATTTTGGATTGGGATTGATTCAGGTCGCGTTTCCATAGCAACTGACCACCGTTTGTCTCCGTTTTTCTTTCCACTCGCGGTTATTTCAAGCCCTGATCCAAGAAACGAGGATATTTTCAGAAAGAAACAACAGAGAGACAAAGACAGCTTCACCTTTCTGGTATTACATATTTTGGTTCTTATTTTGGTTCTTACTCTGAAAGAAAACGCATGGGACAAGTTTTACATCAACAACTTAAAGAAGCCATATATAATATGTATTCTTGTGTTTTGACTTACCTGGGTGTTGATTCAGAGATCAATTACAGTTGTTTTATTTATTCTTTGACAAATTGGTTATTATTATTGTAGTTTAAATATTTTAAAAAGGAAAAAGCACTAGAATAGAGACCATGCAGTTTGACCCACCTGAAAATTTTTTGCAGAATAAGGGTGATCCACCCATTCCATGGACTCGTTGGAAAGAAGAATTCTTTAACTACATGAAGGCAATAGATGGAGAACGCATGGGTGCTGAGAGGAAGAAAAGTATTCTCTTACACTGTCTGGGTTTTTGTCATACCACAGTTTGCTTTTTGATTGTTTGTTCTCAACTTTCTGAGATGCTTGCTCAACCAAGTCTTGTGAAAAGGACTTGTTGAGACATTTATCCCTGAACCACCAAGGACAAATGGTAGAAGCAGGATCACGTCCTTTAAGCAAACGAAAAGGGCTGACTTCAGTGGTTGAATGAGGGGTAATTCTGTAACACCACAACCTTTCTCTTAAAGAAGTCTTCCAATCTGACCCAGACTTACAGACTTCAGATATAAAACCTTTTAAAACTCTATTAAAACGCTCCACAAGACCATTTTCATGTGGTTCATAGAAGGAAACAGTGTTGTGCTTGATGGAATGTAATTTGAGAAAAGTCTCCATTTCTAGAGAGGTAAGTTGCACGCCATTATCCGTGACCAAAATGGACGGACAACCCTCTCTAGAAAAAACTTCCTTGAAAAATTCTATGACAACATTGGTGGAAGTAGAAGAAACAAATTTAACTTCTGGCCATTTTGAGTGGTAATCCATTAGCACAAGAGCATATCGGGAATCAGAAGGAAGACACCTAAAAGGGCCAGAAATGTCAAAGGCAAGTTTTTTCCAAGGCAAAGAGGGCCAAGGGGTCGTCTTCAATGGAGGAACATTAACTTTCAACATTTTGTCATTTCCTACACACACAGAACACTCTCTGACCTTGTGTTCAACCAAACGATCCAACGATGGCCACCAGAAATAATTCCTAATCAATCTTTTCATGGCCGACATACCTGGATGTGTTTTATGTGCAAGATCTAGAATCAGGTTCTGTATATCAAAAGGTGGAACACATTTACCAGATTTAAAAACCAAATCATTCTCCAACTCAAGCTCAGTTGAGATATTAAAATATGGCATAAAATCTTCCTTTAACAATTTTTTATCAGGCCAACCTTCTTGAATGAATTTTTTAATATTTTGTAAAGTGAGATCTTGTACATCAGCAGTTTTCCATAAGTCTTCAGAAATCTCATTGAAATCGGTAGATAGCACATCCTGCAAACAAGTGACAGGTTGTGGTGTTACAGAATTACCCCTCATTCAACCACTGAAGTCAGCCCTTTTCGTTTGCTTAAAGGACGTGATCCTGCTTCTACCATTTGTCCTTGGTGGTTCAGGGATAAATGTCTCAACAAGTCCTTTTCACAAGACTTGGTTGAGCAAGCATCTCAGAAAGTTGAGAACAAACAATCAAAAAGCAAACTGTGGTATGACAAAAAGTGGAACGTTAAATCTCCTGATTTTTCTGTGGGAGATGTGGTAAGGATCAAGAGACCTGGTATTCTTTCAAAAGGTTCTGATAAGTTTGGTAAGCCAATGAAACTGGTAAAAGTTTTTAGTAAAGGTCCCAAGGATAAAGTTGCTGTTGTTACAGAAGGTCCTTCTAAAGCTTGCAGTTGTGCTTGTAGTGGTTTAGAGCATTGTGATTCACCTAATAAAGGTTTTGTAGTTTATTTGGCTGGAGAGATTTCTTTGATCGATGACAATGATCAGCTTATCAAAAAACCCATTTGTGAGATGTTTGTTTTGGGGGTCAGCCTCAACTTGATGGCTGATTCCGGTTCACCTTGGACCATTATTACCAAGGATTACTTTGAAGAACGGTTAAAACAGGTTCTGAATTTAAAAGACATTCTTCCTTCTGAGATTAGGGCAATTAGTTTCAATGGTACTATGGTAGCAATGTTAGGTCTTTTTCAAGTCAGAATTACTTTCAAATCCAGGACTGTTGATATTAAATTGTATATTGCAGTCAAAGGCGTGAATGTTGTTGGATGGAAGGATTTGTGGAAATTTGGCATTATTTTAAATCCTCACGCAAAAGATCCTGTTATCTTAGGTGAAATTTTTGAAGATGATAACATTTCCGCCATTTCAAATGATGGAGGGACCGATATGATTAAAGGTGAATTTAAAGATGTTTTCTCTGACAAATTAGGTATGCTTAAAGACTTTTCTCACAAAATAAAACTGAAATCTGCTGCTGTTCCGGTTAGGCAAAAGCTGAGAGGTGTACCCATTAATGTGAGGGAAGATCTGAGGAAAATGTTAGATGATTTAGTGGCTGAGAATATCATTGAACCCATTGATTCTGCAGAATGGGTTTCCCCGATTGTTTTAGTCAGGAAACCGGACAAATCTTTGAGAATGTGTGTGGACCTCAGGGCACTCAATTTGGCAATTATTGTGGACTGTCATCCCCTTCCAAATATAAATGAGGTTGTTTCCATGTTGGAAGGTGCCAAGGTGTTCTCTACCCTGGATTTAAGATCGGCTTATCACCAGATCACACTTACTGATGAATCCAAGGGTCTAACAGCTTTTATTACTCCTCATGGTCTTTTTCAGTATAACAGAATGCCGTTTGGTTTAGCCTCAGCTGCCTCAGTTTTCCAAAGGGTCATGTACAACATTTTTAGGGATGTGGATCATTTTCTAAAATGTTTTCAAGATGACATTTTAATTTTTTCAGGTACTGTGGAGGACCATATTGGTCATTTACGATCTGTGTGTGAAAAGCTAAGGAATAGCGGTTTAACTTTAAAAGCCAGCAAGTGCAAGTTATTTCAATCTTCTGTTGAATATTTGGGACACACATTATCAGGTGATGGTGTAGTGCCGAAAAGATCAAACGTTGATGGCATTAGTAATGCCCCACCGCCAACTAATAAAGATCAGTTATTATCCTTCGCAGGAATGTGTGAATACTATAGTAAATTTGTAAATAATTTTGCCACCAAAATGGAGCCTCTGAGGAAGCTTTTGAGACATGGGAATTCGTTTGTTTGGGAAGGGGAACAATAGGTAGCTTTTGAACGCATCAAGTCTGATATTTTGCATGCTCCAACACTTAGACCTTTCTGTTTGAATAAGTTGTGTGTCATCACGGTGGATGCCAGTTTGTATGGTCTTGGGTCTGTTTTGTCTCAAAAGGCTGGCAAAGATGAGTGGAATGTGTGTTTTGCGTCCCGTACTCTCAATGATACGGAACGTAGATATGCGGTCATTGAAAAAGAGCTTTTAGCTTGTGTGTGGGCTATCGAGCACTTTAGGAATTTCATTTGGGGAAATAAGTTTGTGCTCAGAACTGATCACAAACCATTAGTTAACATTTTGTCCCCAGGTGGAGGTTGGAATGCCACGGCTCGCATTTCCAGACTTACCTCACGACTCCAAGAATACTCTTTCACTCCGGAGTATGTCTCGGGGAAAAAAAATGTGGTGGCAGACTTCTTGTCTCGTCATCCATCTCCGGTTTCTGAGTGCAAGAGTCTGAATGACACTGATGTGGTCACTTGTTTGCAGGATGTGCTATCTACCGATTTCAATGAGATTTCTGAAGACTTATGGAAAACTGCTGATGTACAAGATCTCACTTTACAAAATATTAAAAAATTCATTCAAGAAGGTTGGCCTGATAAAAAATTGTTAAAGGAAGATTTTATGCCATTTTTTAATATCTCAACTGAGCTTGAGTTGGAGAATGATTTGGTTTTTAAATCTGGTAAATGTGTTCCACCTTTTGATATACAGAACCTGATTCTAGATCTTGCACATAAAACACATCCAGGTATGTCGGCCATGAAAAGATTGATTAGGAATTATTTCTGGTGGCCATCGTTGGATCGTTTGGTTGAACACAAGGTCAGAGAGTGTTCTGTGTGTGTAGGAAATGACAAAATGTTGAAAGTTAATGTTCCTCCATTGAAGACGACCCCTTGGCCCTCTTTGCCTTGGAAAAAACTTGCCTTTGACATTTCTGGCCCTTTTAGGTGTCTTCCTTCTGATTCCCGATATGCTCTTGTGCTAATGGATTACCACTCAAAATGGCCAGAAGTTAAATTTGTTTCTTCTACTTCCACCAATGTTGTCATAGAATTTTTCAAGGAAGTTTTTTCTAGAGAGGGTTGTCCGTCCATTTTGGTCACGGATAATGGCGTGCAACTTACCTCTCTAGAAATGGAGACTTTTCTCAAATTACATTCCATCAAGCACAACACTGTTTCCTTCTATGAACCACATGAAAATGGTCTTGTGGAGCGTTTTAATAGAGTTTTAAAAGGTTTTATATCTGAAGTCTGTAAGTCTGGGTCAGATTGGAAGACTTCTTTAAGAGAAAGGTTGTGGTGTTACAGAATTACCCCTCATTCAACCACTGAAGTCAGCCCTTTTCGGTTGCTTAAAGGACGTGATCCTGCTTCTACCATTTGTCCTTGGTGGTTCAGGGATAAATGTCTCAACAAGTCCTTTTCACAAGACTTGGTTGAGCAAGCATCTCAGAAAGTTGAGAACAAACAATCAAAAAGCAAACTGTGGTATGACAAAAAGTGGAACGTTAAATCTCCTGATTTTTCTGTGGGAGATGTGGTAAGGATCAAGAGACCTGGTATTCTTTCAAAAGGTTCTGATAAGTTTGGTAAGCCAATGAAACTGGTAAAAGTTTTTAGTAATAGTGTCATTACCCAGGATGGCAGACTATGGAACTTTAAGCGGGTTGCAAAGTGTCCCACTCCGCAACAAACTTCCATTTCCGCCGTTCCCAAGCCTACCAGCAGTTCCATTGCTTCAAGGGTAAAGTTATCTAATCGTCCTAGATCGTCTCCTGTGAAATTTCATGATTATGCTTCTTAACCTTTTATCTTTCTTTTTACGAAAGGGAGATGTGTTACATTCTATCCTCATTGCATTTTCCTGTACCTTTAAATCCTGCATGTTTTTCTTTAAGTGTTCTTAGAACACTACTGTGTCCTTGCCTACAGGTCAGTGGCACTGTTCCTGTGGACCAAGAGACTGCTGTTCATGTTGCTGTGCTGCTTAATAAACCAACCTGCTTTCCCACCAGTTCCTGTGATTATTTAACACTTTCTTATGCTTGTTGGCTGCCATAAGAATTTAGTTTGGAGTGAAAGGCTCTGTATTTGCAGGTCCTTCAGTTATTACTCTTCAGTACATAATGCTTTCTGTCCAGGCTGAGGTGTCAAAATATAAGCTGAAAATAAATCAAACCAGCAATGTACATATTTTGGTGAATTATATTTACAACTGTTGGCTATAAAAATGCCAGAAGGAGAGCATGTCCACAGTCCACCAGATATCCTGCTATTTTAATTTTCAGCAGGGCCTTATAGTGAGGTCTGCAGTCAATAACTTATGTTCTGGTTTTACTTTTGATGGCCACAAATAAAGATAAACATGCTTGTCTGCAATCTTTAACTAACTAAAGATGGCTGCTAGGTTTGGAACTTGGGTGGCAGCGTGGGCTAAAGAACGGTGATGGATTAAACCCAAATCTTTTGACTGGGTGTGAGTGTTTGATTGGTTCAGATGCTCTGTCCATTACCACCCCTTTTGTACAGGTTTGGCAGTCAAGCGGTAGAGAAAGTTTTTGGAAAAACATGGAGCAGGGGGGCGTGTCCAAGATGGCCGAGGTGTAGGACGCACATCTTAGAGCTCTGCCAGTTCACAGGCCCAGCGTCGACTCCACGGCGGACGTTGGTGTCCGGTTACAGCAGGCAAGGCGGCCCAACGGTGGCCTACGGTTGAGAGAACGCCAGGAGGCCTGAGGCAGAGGAGAGGGGCGAATGCGGTTTTGGCACCAGAGGCAAGAACGACTTGTGGGGCGTGACAGATCGGGCCCAACATCCCCCGCAGGGGGGCGTGCCGCTGCCTACATGGCGGAGCATCATGTCACGTTCAGGTGGCCCTGCGGTACTGTAGCCGCCCCCACCAAGAGGACATTCTGAGCGGTGAATGGAAGCGCCGGGGTGCAGGGGAGAGGCCCACCAGTTAAAGCAGCTGGCCCGGCTCAGTATTCTGTGCAGTTACGCTGCAGCTGGCTTCCCTTTCCTGCCAGGACCTGGGGTGGCATGAGTCACAGCTTCTCCGCCAAACCCCCGTTAGCCCCTTTGAGGAGGGAGTATCGCCAAAACCCCTGGCCGGAGACCCTGATTTTTGTGGAGAGGTAGGCAGGGCAGAGTGGGGCCTACACACAGTGGGACGTGCCTCCACATCATGGTGTACAGAGGTGGGCGCCGGAGGTTCACTGGGCCCCTGCCATTGCCCCACTCATGACTAGTGGCGCACTTAGGGGCATGAATAGATCAGTTGCCCTCCCTGGAACTACACCATTGGAGTTAGAGGCGAGGACCCTAGACTGCGGCCCACTGGTGGTGGGCTGGCCCGCCTCATTCTGTCAGCGTCTTGACACTGGAAGCTGCACCTCATCGCAATGTAGAACTGCGGTCTCTGTGGCAGTCTCGACTCATAGCAGACCACCTAGCGGGGTCCACGGGAGGCGACCATTTGGGTAAGTAGAACATTTGATATACAGTGGGAGAGCCGCACCAGAGTTGGAATGTCCACCCACCGTCAAGCGAAAAAAGACCCCTCAGTGAAGACATGTTTGCCCGCTCGAATATGAAAAAGACAGACACAGTGCGGAAAACTGAGGACTCAGAGGGCGACCCAGTCAGGGCCAGTGGTGAGAAGCCCCCACTTACGCAGGCATTCATGGAGTGCCTGTTTAGTACTCTTCGTGAGGACTTTGTGGAGCTTAAGCGTGACATCGCCACAGGCATCAAGGGTATCAGACAGGACGTTGCTGCCCTCGACCAACGATTGGACTCGGTGGAGCAGAACCACGACGTGCGGGAGGAGAAGTTGGAGGGCCACCGCCGGAGCTGCGCTACCAACTCGAGGACTTAAAAAAACAATATTGACGCTCCAACATACGTATTAAGGGAGTGCCGGCCCGGGCCATCTCTGGCGGTCTGGATGGTTTTGTGACACTGCTATATAAGCACTTGGCACCCGCATTACAGGACTAGGAAATAATATTAGGCCGTATACACCGGGCCGGGAGGCCGGCAACCACACCAGGCCAACCCTAGGACGTACTCACCGGTCACCAGGAAGCAATAATGTCCGCGACCAGAGACCTAAGAACTATCGACTTCAAGGGCTTCAAGATCTGGCTCTACCAAGATTTATCCCCAACACTGCAGTGCTATAGGGCCTCGAAGCCGCTAACTGATTTTCTCCAAACTCACGAGATCCGCTACAAGTGGGGCCACGCCTTTCGCCTACAGTTTACATGGAGGGAAGAGGTCTTGTCGGTCCACACTCTAGATGACGCATGTGCGATTCCGGAGATGCCTGACCTGTGGTAGGCTTCCCCTCCGAGGTCGCAGACCTGAGAGCCCTTGCATGAGGGTTGTCTAACATGGCATCCGTCCAGACGGGGGCGGAAAAAGTTGAATAATCCGACTGAAGCTGACAGCAGAGAGAAACGCGCACAACTTCTCTAGCATTTACAGCAGTGGTTCCCAAACTTTTTTGACCCGCAGCTCCACTGACCATGGCAACCCACTTTTACTTTTTTGGGAGGGTGGGGGAATATAAACCCGGCCTCAGGAGTACTTGCATTTTTCATCCACATAATAATTGGGAGGAAGCCGATGAAGATATTATCATATACGAAGGGTGTTCCATATTACTAAGGTGGTGCCTCTATTAAAATATTCCTAGTTACACTTCTTTGCAAATGCCTTTTTTCGAGTAGCTTCTCAAACTTTTTATCCCACTTACACAGTGCTAGATAGCACCCATATGCATGTAGGCCCCATTGCATAAGTGTTTCAGCGCTTGAAGAATATTTGCATGCACTTCTATTTCTGCCCATGTAATACATGCTAACACACCTGTCTCGGCAGGGTGACTCAGACTTTTTAAACCACATACAGATTATTTTTGATGTCTCCACCCTAACATTGCCTCCAAATCAATGCAAGAAAAATAAATTTGTCAGATATATATAATTTTTTAACGTCCCTCTTTTTTGCTTCCAAATGTTGGCATTATGCCGTATGTGCTGTTTTACCTGTGCTCAAGGAGAGAGCAGGACTGTCTGGAAATGTGTGTGTACTGAAAGAAATGTGTACTGGAAGTACCTATGATTAAACTACAAATGTCAATACTTAGCGTGTTTAATAGACAGGACAACTGTACTTTCCGTGTAACTTGGTGTAAAATGCATTTGGAAAAAAATGAATCTACTAACGAGTCTAACAAAATAAATAAGGCATCTTCCGCTTACTTTGGGAGTGTTGTAACATGAGATCCAGTGAAACATGGAGGTCATCTCACTCGACGTGGCATCAATTAAGCACTAAGTTTACAGCTTTAGCCATGTTACTCACAAATCATCGACATCATGTGTTTAAGTCTAATTAGTTTAACTGAAGCCAACAGACCCTTCAACATTAAATGCATTAAAGTACTGGATGCACGGCTCCCCAGGGAGCCACAACGCACAGTTTGGGAACCACTGATTTACAGCATCAAGGCTCACCCGGATCCTCATCCGGTGACCACTGACGGTCCAGGTTAACTAGTCCTCATTATCCATATGAGTTTGCTGTTGGCCCTCAGAACGAGAATGGTCGGTCATAAAGCTGGAGCAGACACCCAACGGCCCCAATAGTAGGGTTCTGTAGGTGGAGTCTACCTAGGTGACCTCCCAAACTCCCACACCCAGCAGTGGTATGGACCCCAAATCTGTGAATGGTTCAACTCCTGGGTGGGAGATGTTGATAGATTTATTGTTTGTGTTGTATTATGATTTATATTCTAATTTTCTTCTTCCCTCTCTCTCTCCACAATGTTTACATCAGCTTCCTAATGGGGGGGGGGGGAGGCAGGGCGGCGGGCATCTGGGTGAGCGGGAAGCGGGAGGTGATGGCCTGAGTAATGGTGTCCATACTTTGTCTTAATGTTCGAGGCCTTTATACCCCAACAAAGCGGTTAGAGGTACTGGCATATCTTAAGGACACCAAATGAGACATCTGCATGGTGCAGGAGACTCACCTGGTCCAAAAGGACTGGCGGTGGATGCATTCTCGCTGGTTTGATCGTCAGCACTTCTCTTCTGGGAGAGGCAAAAGGGCAGGGGTGGCCATCTTGCTTACCACACACTTTGCGGGGAGGGTGTTTTCGCAGATATCTCTGGCCGCTTGTTAGCATTGCATGTACAGATTCAGGGCATCAGGTATACGGTAGCTACTATCTATGCCCCCAACGACAAACAGGATTTTTTTTTATCAAGGACACCCTGGGTCGCTTGATCTCTACTTCGGACAGGGAGATGGTGGTGACTTTAATGCCACAATGGACGGGCAGCAGGACAGATCACTCTCCTGGGCGGGTCAGGACAGAGGACTCACCCCAGACACCAAAGGTTGGCTGTCTGAAGCAGGCCTAACCGGCGACATATGCACTCAACAGAGGTTGACTACACATTCTTTTCAGCATCGAACCAAACATATACACGAATCAACTACTTCCTTACTACACCAGGGATAATGAAGGCCACAATAACCAGATATCGGGGCCGCCGCCCTTCCTGATCACTCCCCCATTAGCCTACGATTTTGCCCCACAGTGCTACCACTAACTTACCAGCGCTGGCGCCTCGACACAAAACTCCTCACATATGAAAAGGTGCGTCTGTCACCCCTAACAGCATTGACCAACTTCCTAGGGCACAATGATACTGCTGAGACAGCCATAGCTACACTATGGGAGATGCTAAAGGTGATCCTATGGGGCCACTTCATTGGCGTAGCCACAGACTACACTAGGGAGCGGCGAGACCAGTGAGGCCAGCTAGAAGGTCAGATTAAGAAGTTGGAGACAGCACACGCCCGATAGGGTACCGTGAGAATGCAACGGCAATTGACGGCATCACGTAAACAGTTACGGGCCATATATATGGGAAGGGAAGAATACGCCTTACTACGACTTCGCCAGAAATACTATGCTGGGGGTAACAAGGCAGGACGTTTGCTAGCACACCGCGGTAGGGCGTAGGTATTAGACTGGCGGATACCTGAAGTTTGTGGAGCGGATGGTTCTTTTTTCAACACAGACATAGGTATTGCAAACGCCTTTGGGGTATTTTATAGGGAGCTCTACTCTGCCGAAACGTTACAAGAAACAAATGTTGAGGCATACCTGTCTCGGGTCTACCCACCTGAAGTGGAGGTACCTTTGTATAGTACCTTAGAGAAGAACATTACGGTGCAGGACGTCCTCACTGATATCCACAGGCTGCAACGGCATAAGTCGCCCGGCCCGGACGGCTACGGCTAGGAACTCTATGAAGCATTTGCATCCCATCTGGCCCGATACTCACATGCCTATTTAACTCTATTGATACACAGAGAACGCTTCCAGAATCAATGCGCAACGCCACTATCCTGGTAATCCCCAAACCTGGCAAGGATCGTAAAATCTGTGCGTCTTATCTTCCAATCTCCTTGCTGAATGTGGATGCAAAAATTTTCATTGCCGTGTTGGCGCATAGACTGGCACCATGCGTGCAGGGAATAGTCGACCCGGACCAAGCTAGGTTTACACAGGGGCGCAGGTGTAGGGATAACACAAAAAGGCTATGCCCTCTTGTAGACAAAACTCAACGCTCCCAGATCCAGGCACTGGTGCTCACGATAGACTATGAGAAAGCGTTCGACTGCGTACACTGGCCGTATTTGTACCGGGTGCTTGAGCAGGTGGACCTTGGCCCCCGATTTCGCGGTTGGGTGCAAGCTTGCAACAAGGCTCCCCAGGCTAACATTTGTGTAAATGGCATACAGTCCTCCACTTTCCCCAACAGAGTGAGGAACCAGGCAGGGCTGCCCCCTGTCGCCTCTCCTCGGTTCTCTACATGAAGCCTCTGGCCAAACTCATAATGGGCAACGTAGGGGTGACCGGGATCCAGATGGGTGGGAGAGAACATAAGATCTTGCTATATGCAGACATCCTTCTGACTCTCACGAACCCGTTGGACTCTCCGACAGCAGTCATGGCAGCACTCTCAGACTTTGGGTGAGCGTCGGGCTTCAAAATCAATCCACAGAAATTCCTAGTCCTGGACCGGACGCTACAGGAACCTGAGCGAGCCAGCCTTCGCGAACAGTTCCCATTTCAATAGGCAGACAATGGGGTTCCATACCTTGGCCTCAAGATATTCCCCACAATCAAGGCCACTGCGGACTATAACTACGGAAACTTATTCACCATGATGAGGTCGTACCTCACTTAAATGGAAGCCACAGAACCTTTCCTGGCTAAGGCACCTCCACCCCCCCCCCCCCGAAGTTTTAGACACGGTTGACCACAAGTTCAATACAGATATACCCAAACTCCCCACTTTCATACTGCTAGGTCTTCCTAACCCGCTCACATACCCACTGAAATCGCCCAAAGGCAAAACTGTCACTCTTACCCTGGGGGCAGCCAAACAGCTTCTATTAGCAAGGTGGGGTACGGACAGGATACGCTCTCATATCAGGATTGGTTGCATAAAGTTTGGGATATCCTGGGAATGGAGAAATTGACAGCAGCGGCAATGCAGCAATTACCAAGGTTTGACAAGATGTGGCAGCCGTGCATAGCGTATTTGGCAGATGAGTTCTGAGAGTTGACATGCCCCCAGTACCTGCGAGATTAACGCCTAACGGTCACTGAAACTTCCACGCACAACCATACTGCATCTACCCCATAGTGCTACCAAACTCCAAGAGAGAGGAGTCCATCTTCCCACTCCCCCCCCCCATTTAATTCTTTAATTTACATGTAAGGGAGTTATTACAGTCTTGTTTTTTCTCCTTTAAACATGCCTATTGATTACGCATCCAAATGAATATTCGCTGGCCAATGGATGTAGGCAGTTAAGGTTGTATTGTTGTTATCTTATAAAATCAATAAAAATGATTCAAACTGAAAAACATGGAGCAATGTGCCTGAAAACTGACCAATGGAGTTTCAGGCTTTGATGTGGGTCAAGTAGTGGCAGATGTGAGAAGGCCAAAACTACGGCTACCAGATCATTTAAAGGATTTATGGTAGTTTAGAGCGACACCTGATCCGATTTAAGTCTTCTTCTGAGGTGAAAATATTTGTATAGATATTACTGCAGGTCCTTTGCGGCACCAGGCCACCATAGAGAATGCTTGAGGTTCATCACCAGCTATGTCCCAACTTAAAATGTTCAGAAGAAGGAGATGGTAAAAGTTTTTCTAACCACTCACCCGACTCTGAAGACATGTGCACAATTTGAAAAAATTCACTAGAAGGTAGCTGTGTTGAGTGTTCTATCAAGGGACGCATCTGAAATCTGACATGCCTTTTGCTATGCACAGAACTGTGGAAACATTATCAGAAGAGAATGAAGGATGTCCATATGGGCGCTAGCAGCTGCCTAGTCATCTTTGAAGCAGGGAATAAGCCACCCAGTTTCCATCTCTATGGATGTCATTTTCAATTACCCACAACACTATGCTCTAGACCTTGAATTAATTACTAAGCTGCTCACAAGACTTCCTCTTCTCATGCCAGGTTGGTATTGGAGGCAGAGGCTGAGAAATTATGTGACTTCCTCAGCAAGAAGGTGTACTTCCTGAGAGGTACATGAATGACATTAATCCTAGAGTGAACAGCTTCCATCTGAGGGCTAACAAAACATTGTGTTCCCCGGATACACAAGACAACCTATTTTTCTTGCAGCTGCCTACCTCAGCACAAGCAACAAATTTAACAAAGAATGTGTCATACCTAATGCTGTAGCGCCTGAAGAAATAAATTCAAACCAGGTCTAACTGAAGTTGTCCATAGGCGTCCCAAGGTTCACTGGTGTTACTATATGATGGAGCTCCAACACCTGAGATATGGAAATTACTTTGCATGAAAGTTTAACATCTGGAGTGTATGCACAAGTTACTTACCTTCGGTAACGATATAGCTGTAAGAAACAGTAGTTAGTGTTAGATTCCTTACCTTAGAATATCCCCAGGCGTCAGACTGGATGCGGAAAGTTTTGCGTAGCAGTACCCTTTGCACGTCGGTAGGCTTGTTCTGCGACTACGCGTTTGTCATCGTTGGCGCCGGGATGACGTCTGAGTACTTAGACGCCGCCCTCGCGCGCTGAAGTCAGTTCTTATACACAGGTTTTCCACGCTAGAAACGCAGAGCTATGATAAAAACCAACACTGGTGCCATGAAACTAGGGCCCTCAAAGGGAAGAACCTTAACCCTAGATATCGGTTCGCAGAACGGGGAGGATGGGTGGGGCGGTAAGGAATCGAACACTAACTACTGTTTCTTACAGATATATCATTACCGAAGGTAAGTAACTTGTGCATCTGAAAGAACCAGGTTAGTGTTAGATTCCTAACCTTAGAATAGATACCCCAGCAATACCAACCCCGGTGGTGGGTCTGCGAACCAATGATCACACCAGAAAGTCCTGGAGAACAGAACGTCCGAAAAAGCCATCTCTCCGGACTTGGCTGTCCAGGCAGTAGTGTCTAGCGAACCTGTGCAGCGAGACCCACGTAGCTGCCTGACAGATGTCCTGCAAGGGGACTCTCCGACCCAGGGCAGTAGTAGCCGCTGAGGCCCGAATGGAATGGGCACGCAGCCCCACAGGAGGCTCCTTTTTAGCCAGTGAATAACAAGCCTTTATGCACAAAACGCCCCATCGAGAAATGGTTCAATTGTGCACCCCCGTCCCTTCTTAACGCCCACGTAACCAACAAAGAGCTGGTCGTCCACCCGGAACTGGCGTGTGCGGTCCAGATAGAATGAGAGCGCACGTTTTGGGTCCAGACGGTGGAGCCTCTCTTCCTCTTTCGAGGGATGCGGAAGCGGAAAGAAGGTGGATAAGGTGATGGACTGCCCGATGTGGAAGGCTGTGACTACTTAGGGCAGGAAGGAGGGACGCGTTCTCAAAACAACTTTGTCCGGATGGACAGAGCGGAAAGGAGGTTGAGAAGATAGAGCCTGGAGCTCACTCACTCTCCTGGCAGAGGTGATGGCAACCAGGAATGCAGTCTTAAGAGTAAGAAGACGAAGAGGGCAATTGTGAAGTGGCTCGAAGGGAGTGCACATCAAATAAGTCAGAACAAAGTTCAAGTCCCACTGAGGCATCACGAAAGGAATAGGAGGAAACATGTGAGCGATGCCCTTCAAGAATCTACTTACAACAGGGGACTTGAAAAGAGAAGGCTGATCAGGAAGCCTTAAGAAGGCTGAAATGGCAGAGAGGTAGCCTTTGACAGTGCCCAGAGCAGAGCCCTGCTGGGCAAGAGAAAGAAGAAAGAGGAGAACGTCTGAAAGGGGGCAGAAAGAGGATCCACAGCCTTCGCTGTGCACCATGCCACAAATTTGTTCCACCTGCAGGCGTATACCGGTTTTGTGGAGGGACGGCTGGCTGCCAGATTCACATCACAGACTTCAGGAGGCAAGTCAAATCGCCTCAACTGCCGCCGCTCAATCTACACTCATGGAGGTGGAGACTGGACAGGTTCAGGTGGAGGGCCATCCCCTGCTGCTGCGACAGAAGGTCCTCATGAAGAGGCAGACGAATCGGGGATTGACTGACATGCTGAGTAGCTCGGGATAACAGTATCTTCGTGCTCAGTCCGGAGCCCCAAAAATGACTTGGGCCCGGTCGCGCCTGTTGTTCTTCAGCGCTCTGGGGAGAAGTGGTATAGGCGGAAAGGCGCACAACAGACCGCAGTTCCACTTGCGACAAAAAACGTCTCCGAGCGAGTGCCGCCTTGGAAATTCCAACGCGCAGAACTGATGACATTGCGCGTTCTCTTCTGCGGCGAATAGATCTAACCAAGACTCTCCCCACTGCTGAAAGAGACCTTGCGCCACCTCAGAGTTCAAACGCCATTCGTGATCCATCATGCAATGACGACTGAGTTAGTCCACCCTGGCGTTCAGGGAACCTGCCAGGTGTTCAACCACCAGGGACATGCCCTGGTGTTCCAGCCACTGCCAGTGGCGCAGAGCCTCCTGACAAAGGGTCCACGACTCCACCCCGTCCTGTTTGTTGCAGTACCACAAGACGGTGGTGTTGTCTGAACACCTGCACTACACATCCCCGGACAGAGGGAAGGAAGGCTTTCAGTGCAAGCCGGATCGCCCACAGCTCCAGAAGGTTGATGTGGAGCTGGGACTCAGCCGGAGACCAGAAGCCTCTGATCTCCGCCTCTCCCATGTGGCCCCCCCATCCCAGGAGGGACGCATCCGTCACCACTACGTGCTCCGGTTGGGGTAGGGAGAGAGATCTGCCGCTGACCCAATCGCGGTCCGAGAGCCACCACTGCAACTGTCTCGAAGGCCTTCCGAGATCAGGACGTGGTCGGACAGGTTGCCCTGACGGTGGGCCCACTGAAACTTCAGGTCCCACTGCAGAGCCTGCATCCCCCACCTGGCGTGATGCACCAGAAGGATGCAGGAGGCCATCAGCCCCAGAAGCCGCAGCATCAACCTGACTGAGACTCGGGATAAAGGCTGAAAGATCGGAATCGGAGCCTGAATATCCCAAACCCGCTGTTCGGGAGGATAAATCCGAAACTGCGCCGAATCCAGAACCGTTCCGATGAAGAGGAGCTTGTGAGAGGGACACAGGTGTGACTTCGGCACACTGATGGAGAACGCCAGCAGGTGCCAGAGGTCGGGCGTAGTCTGGAGGTGGCTGATGACTGGCTGGGGCGAGCCCGCCTTCAACAACCAGACGTCGAGATAGGGGAAGACTGACACCCCTAATCTGCGCAGATGAGCTGCGACCACCGCCATCACTTTCGTTAACACCCGAGGGGCACTGGTAAGGCCGAAGGAGAGCACGGTAAACTGAAAGTGCTCGTGGCCTACATGAACTGCATGTAACGCCGGTGGGCCGGCAGGACGGGATGTGAAAATATGCGTCCTGCAAGTCCAATGCTACCATCCAGTCTCCGGGGTCTAGGGC